>NC_035441.2:136503096-136598096 GCF_002127325.2 Helianthus annuus
TAGCAGATTCAGGAGTCCCTATCACCGAGGAACTGGTCACCTTCCATTTGGGGACATAGGTAAGTGGGATAGCATCAGCAAACAGAGGAGCGAGAGGGGATCGATGAGTAGGACCCTCGAGGAGAGTGGGTTTGCTAGTCTCAGTAGCATGAGAAGGCGAAAGCTCAAAAGCTGAGGAAAAACGGGCTATGTCACAACCCCCAATCCCTAGTTCCCTGGGAACGGGCGGCCGTGAGCCAGTTTCGGTGGTATCACATTTATTTATCCAATTTGGCAGCGGAAATTTTCATCAGGACCGTAGTTAGGAAATATTTTAATCAGAGTAAACCACCATGTTTTATAACATTAAACATATGGGTAAAACCCAAGTTTTCAATACACACGTTTCATAGGAATACATCCTATTTATTTGAATAAAAACATCCATTTTATTATTAGGTAACTTTATTGCCACTTTTTCAAGTCTTCAGTGCTGTCCAGCTGGCTTCTATTTGGCTTTCACATTTTGTTACCTGAAACGCGTTTTTAAAAATATTTTGTCAGTGGGAAATACTGGTGAGTGATTCCCAGTTTAATCAAGTTTAAGTAAAAACCAATTTGCAGTATTGAGGGCACATCCGCAATTACATTTGTATCCAAGACATCACAATTAACATCAGTGGTACTGTCATACTCAACTTATGGGATGTTACCACACCAGTAACCAATTTTGTATACAAAACCCCAACATACCCACTATAATTGTATTCTTTACAAATACTCAATAACTGCTTTGTATATATTTAATTAAGTGAGGTTTTGTAAAAACATTTAACAAAAGGTTTACTCACAAAAATGAGCATATAAAAAGAAGGATCAACTCACATTGTTGTTTTAGGTTTTTCGTAAGGGTTTCCTGGAGATAATCTATAAATTACACAAATGTACGTGTGTTAGTATAATAACCCATTTTAACATTAGTAATACTCTCCCCGAGACGGCATTCCAACGACTACGTCGGGCAGAACCACGACAGCCGTTACGGAACCCTAGATCAATCGTGCAGCGTATCTAATACGTCTCCAGGGGTTATAATACTTACATCGTAGCAGAATCTCGCTATTTTAGGGGGTATAATGCCCGGCTATAATAACTCCCTACAGAAATTGTGATTTGAGATTGAGAATGTGAACGACGGAAACTGAAAGCCCGTTGCCTTCTTATATAGGGCTGTAATTGGACTTCCTCGCGGCCCGCGTGACATTAGGGCTGGGCCTACGCGGCCCGCGTCAATCCTGGTCAACGGACTAGCTTGTCCGGCTCACCCCTAGACTCGCCACGATGATGACACGTGTCATCACCGGGCTGCGCCACTATCTTGGTCGCTCGCGGCCCGCATTAAGTTGGATACACCTTTACGCGGCCCGCTTGAACTTAAAAATCAAAGAATTCTGGTTATATCCTCGCGCGGCCCGCGTTAAGTTGAGGTGAGGTCCCATGCGGCCCGCCTCAACTTATTCTTTATTGTTTTTAATTTATTTTATATATTATATTCTAATTTGGGCTCGGTTTTCACATACGGGGTGCATATAAAGACATATTAATATTTTTACAATATATTAGGGTGTCAGAAGTATTATGAGGATGTCGGTTTTAGCGAGGGTTGTTATAGGCTACGCCCACCTCAGAGGCCTTATCCCGAACACGGGAAGAAGAGGGACCAGTAGGAATCTCTATGGGATCCCGAGAACTCCCCTGCAAAATAAGAAAGAGGATATCAAAGACAAGACAAGAACAGAAAAAATGGAACAAAAGGAAGACAAGACCCACCAGCAAAGGAGCACTCACTAGGCTCGAAGACCTCAGATGTTTAGAGAGAGAACCTTTGATCCCAACAGGGGGAAGATCAGAGACAACTTTCGATGAGGGAGGGGGTTTTTGACCACTGGCACTCCGAAGTCTTTGACGGATATTGCGGGGAGCTGGGGCTGGCTGAGGACTTATAGATCTTCTCTTACGAACTAAATGAATTTCCACGTTTTCATCATCACTTTGGCCAGAATGATGAACAGGGGGAAGGTCAGGGGAACTTTCCTCCTCATCAGAAAGGTTCTCCTCATCACCACCCACGGCAGTGGAACCCCCAGCCTGGGTAGATCCCCCAGTAACCTGCACCTCCGCATTCAATCCGGGATCGATCTCGTTGTCAACCACAAACTTGACATCCTTGGAATCACCCTGAAGTAGCCTCCACAAGGTTATCTCTGCACAAGGAAGAAACACTAAAGATGACTGCACAATCTTTAAAACATAAAAAGGGGCAACCACAAGTAACAGATCAAGAGTAAAGAAGTACCCTTTTTGCCAAAGAAGGCCCTGGGACGAACCGGATAGGAGGGGCTCAATCCCCCCATAGCAAGCATTCCTTCGGAAAAAGTGAACGCCCTCGTCGAATTCTCACACATCCGCTTCCACTGAACGGTTTCGGTAGCAGACAGGGTAGGAACAACATCTTCGATCGCAGCATCAAGATCCTTTGGCAATGAGGACTCCGGCAGCATAGCAGCAGAGACAAAGATGAATCTGCTTTTCCAATCCTTCAGATAAGTAGAGGTGGGCATGAAACTATAACAAGGCTTCGACACACTGTTCTGCCGTTTTGCAAAAGTAAACCAATCTCCATCAGAAACTAGCTTATAAAACATGCAGAATAGAGGAATAGAAGGCTCCCCGGAAATGGCTGCACAGGATAACTCGAAATGAACCACCCTCATAAACCCTAAAGGGTGAATCTGAGAAAAGTGAACACCGAAATGACGAAGTAAAGCAACTTTAAAAGGGGACAGAGGATACCGAACCCCACAAGAGGAAAAGGCCAATGTGTAAATGGGGATCCTGTCAGGTGTGCACTCCGCCGGTTCATTAGGACCCGGTAAGGAAGGAGAAAACTGTTCAGGAATCTTATACGTTTCAACAAAGGACTTCAAATCCTTTGCCGTCAGAACTAATCTTATCGATGAACGGCCGGAACGGCTCATGGCAGACGCAGAAGTGGCAATCGGAGAAATAGTAAGGAAAATAAGAAAGGGAAGATGATGATGAAAACATAGTAAGAAATTAAAGAGGCAAAGGAGTGTATTTAAAGAGGTGACTAGAGGTGATAACCGTCACATCAGGGTCTTTTTGAAATTCAAATAAGGGAACACGTGTGTCAAGGGGATTATACCCCGCCATTAATACTTGGCAGGTTAGTAGGGGACTAATGATAACTACGTGGGGCCCGTATCCACATTTTCTAGGAAGAAAAACTACCCTTTGAGAATACGGATATGGCTCAGCCCCGGGTCATGACCCCTGGGGACTCAGAACCAGGGACTAAAGATGACTTGACGACGGGCCAATGGAAAAGCCCATTTTACCCGTTTTGGGTTATCCTTATATGGGCCCAACTATGAGCAAGCCCAAATGATAGAATTATCTTATCCATTAAGGTTTCTTTCCCTTGGAAAAGGCGGGAAAACCACGAGCAGGGAAGGCAGGCTTCATTTAGTGTTTGACAAGAAAAGGATCTCGGCTGAAAGAGTGTACTTCTCCGGCTGGAGCATTAAATGAGATGGTAATCTTACCGTTGGGGGTCAGACACGCGTCTGCACCCCCCGAGAACCCACAGAATCCGTTAGATCACATATGTAAAATATCTAGTACACAAGATAAGGGCCGGCTGTTATATAAGAGCAAGGGGGAGAAGGCAGAGGAGGTATGTTCCCTAAAGCAACCATCTCATTTACTTCATCCTCATTTACTACCCCTACATTTATTTCCGACCAACATTCTTATTTATTACATACATGCATTCCATTCCTTTGATTCACACCCACGAGGAAACATTCCGGTGACACACTCATCGGAATAAGCTCCTCTATCTTTCCGGCAAGTTTACTTACTCTCACGCCGGAGCTTGGTCACGGATCCCCCCTCCCCCCCGGGGTCCTCCGTGGCGAGGCTAACGGTTTATTCTTTTGTAGTAGCGGAGACGACAACCTCTTGACGTCAGCAAAGATCCATCTAACCTCATCCGGGATTTGGGTACTCGACACTAGTCAAGGTAAATGATTTTTATATAAACTTTTAAGTTATTATTTTAGTTTGAATCTGATAGAGAAGTACAATGTTCTAGATGAATTAATTATATTAACGCTAATAATGTAGCTTACACTAGTACGTCTTGAAAAACTGAGCAACTTTTTTGATTAAACAAAAATCATTTATATATCAGTAAACACTAATCACTTATGTATATATGAAAAATGTAAATATTTACAACTAAATGATTTTGTCATTTAGTTTTGCTATTCAAAAAAGGCTAGCAGTACAGCTTATTGTCTGTTTGTATTCTATTTTATGTCTTAGATTCCAACATTGATTAATAAAAAATATAAATTTTGGATATATTAAATTAAGATGGTATAGCAAAAAAAAAAAGTATTATTAAAATTCACAACACATAGTTGTACTAAAATGTGAAGATTTTTATATACCAAGTTATGGTTGGTAAATGGTTATAACGTGTTTGAAACTCAGCCAGAGGACCTAACATTGTACAATCTTGTTTTCAACCATTTGGTAGATGTAAATATCTAGGGATTAAATTATGAGCATGTGGGTATTTTTAATTGGTATCACTTTTATAATTAAGTTATATCTAATTAGTATAGGATTAAAATATGCATGGGTGAAAAATGAGGACAAAAAAATGTATATAACTAATCTAGAATCTTATTTTGTTCGAAATAATACGAGTCTTGAGGGTTTACTGTTAGATTAGCCAGTTAGTAAAGTTTCAATGATTGTAAACCAAAATATGTATGAGGAGATTTAAAACGATCCAAATCAAAATGTTATAACACTAACGGTTTGGCTTAAATATGAATCCACGGTTTGGGCTTATTCAACATTTATAATAAAAATATGTATTAAATGCAATCAAAATAAAGAAGCGATATTGTTTAGATAATTTAAACTTAAAACACATATTCTATTGTTAAGCAAAACTCATGTGTCATGTGTAGTTCAGTTTAAACTAATCAAAGGCCATGTAAAATAGGAAGGCATAAAACCCAAAATCCTATGGTGAGATTCAATTTTTTCCCGATCGATTTCAAGTATAATTATGTAAACCAAACTGTTTGATACAATTAAAAAAACCCTACAAAAGAAAAAAACCAATAAAATTTTAAAACCAACCACAAACCAAAGCGGTGGTCAATTTGAGTGGTTTCACGGTTTCTAACCGAACAATGAATGAATAGTCACATTCTAATATTTCGTTGATTACAATTGCACGTCTAACCCCACTGGCCACTACAATGGCGTGTCTAAAAAAAATAGGGACCAAGGAAGTTGCAACCTTGGCAGGTCCGAACAACACCCTAGAAAACTAAATAGTATACAACACACATGGATGCAAAGATGTTTCTTGGTCATAGGAGTGTGTCAATCACTACAAGGTTGTTAGTAATTAATTTAACACAAATTTTGTAGTGGTTTTCAAAACGTATAAGTGCACGTCCTACTTTATAGCTAACACACTATTGTGTTTAGGGTCTTAGGCTTAGGTTTATAGTGGTATGCATAATATCTTACCACAGTGCATCTAACATGTTAGCCTACTAAAACCTTCATACCATTCATAAAAAAACTCTCTTTTTATTTGACCAATTTCCTCTCTATATTGATTTAGGTAAAAAGAAAGAAAGACACGAATAAGATACACATAGAAATAGAGATAAAAATAGAAAGAGAGACGTGGTGATAGTGGCCAGTGGTGAATGTACAGTTGAGGTCAACACTAATGATGGTGGATGTATGAGTGTTTTTACAATACGAAAGAGAGAAAGATAAATATAATATACAACAGATGACGTAACTGTTAGTCATCGTATATCACTTAAAACGAAAGGATAAAAGTAAATCCCTTTATCAAACAAACAACCAACACATTAACGCTGTGTTCCCGAGTTAAGTTGAGGGGAGAAAAGAAATGATTCTTTCATTTTCTTTTCTCTTCTCTCTGTTTCTTTCCAAATTGGAAAGATTAAATTTAGGCAAAAAACCTATCATTTTCTCTTCTCTTCTCTACTTTAATGAAACTCTGGAACACAACTAAAACTTATTTTCTTCCAAATCTTTTTTTTTCTCTCATTTAATGAAACTCGGGAACACAGTGTAAAAGATTTGGAGTTGAAAGGTATGCCATAAAGAGTTGGAAGGCAAGTTTGTATAATGATGCTAGTGAATAAACACAAAGTCTAAAAGAGTAAAATGGAAACACAAAAGAAACCCGAATCCGAGAGAATCTACAACACCAAGCAGCCTTCAACCATCCCTCTGTCGCAACTTCAAACGCAAAAACTCACCCTCACCTGATCATCCCCTCTCTCACATACACTAAACGACGCCGTACCAGTCAAACAACAACAACACCACCACCACCTCCGTTCTAACTCATCTTCAATTTCAGAAATCTAGGGTTTCATATTTTCAATTTCATCATGAACTAAATTAAACTCTACTTCGATTCAATTACTCGATGCAAGTTCCAAATTCAGGAGCTGAGAGTCAAAGCTCCGACCAAAGTCAACCGATTCAGGAAACCGATGGCTTGAAGGCTGTCGGAGATCCGGCGGATGCTGCTGCTGCCGGTGGAGGTGAGGTGGAGTTAGGTAATGGAGCCGATTTGGCGAAGAAGAAGCGTGGGCGGCCGCCTAGGGCTCAGGCGAAATCGCCGCCTGTTAAGATGAGCAAAGAAGAAGATGAGGATGTTTGCTTTATTTGCTTCGATGGCGGGAGTCTTGTTCTATGTGATCGCAGGTTTGTGTTTGTTAGTTTGTGATTGTTGAGGAGGATAGTTGTTGATTGATTTTGAAATTGGCTATTTGATGTGTGTTGGTTAGGGTTTTAGTTGAACTGCATGCTAATATTAGAATTGGATCAGTTGATGATAGCGATGAATATTAATAACATGGTTTATGTTTTATTTAGAGGATGTCCGAAGGCGTATCATCCTGCTTGTGTGAAGAGAGATGAGGCATTTTTTCGATCGAAAGCTAAATGGAATTGTGGTATGTTTCTTTTCTTCATATTACTGGTTTAGACATATTATAAATTTAGTAAGTTTCGAAAATTGTTAAAATGGATTTCAGGTTGGCATATATGTAGCATATGCCAGAGGGCAGCGCACCATATGTGCTATACGTGTACGTATTCGTTGTGCAAAGGGTGCATAAAGAAGGCTGATTACGTTTGTGTTAGAGGTGATAAAGGCTTCTGCACGGTGTGCATGAAAACAATTATGTTGATTGAAAATGGCGGACAAGAAAAGGATGAGAAGGTATGTTGCATCTAACTTTGTAAAACCGTAATGTATTTAATATGCCATGGCATTCATGAATCATGATATCAAGTATGTAATCCAAGTTTGGGATTTCATAACTGTGCTACCATAATTAGAAATTTGAATAATGTAGGAAGTGTTATCTGTAGACTTGATATTTATTGTGTGCTATGAATTGCGTGTCCTTATGTATAAGTTGTCCAGGCGCAAGTGGATTTTGACGACAAAACTAGTTGGGAGTATCTTTTCAAGGTGTATTGGATCTATTTAAAAGGAAAGTTATCTTTAACACTCGATGAGCTTACTCAAGCTAAAAATCCACTGAAAGAAGCTAGTTCAACCGCTTCAGTTATTTCATCAACAAATGTACATAATGGAGACAATGATCCGAAAAACGTTTTATCAACATGTGTACATAATGGAGACAATGATCCGAAAAACGTTTTATCAACATGTGTACATAATGGAGACAATGATCAGAAAAACGTTTCATCAGACGTGTCTCAGAATGTGGAGGCGATTGAATCTAAAAGAAGAAAAACAGATGAACAGATTAGTATAGTACCTCATAAGGAAACTACACCTACAAAAAAACCGCGTACTGAAGAAAGGTCATCTGCGATTGCATTGAAGAACTGGGCAACTAAAGAGCTTTTAGAATTTGTTGCACACATGAAAAACGGTGATACATCAGTGTTGACTCAGTTTGATGTTCAAGAACTTATGTTAGAGTACATAAAAAGAAATAGTCTTCGAGACCCTCGAAAGAAAAGCCAAATTGTATGTGATTCGAGGCTAAAGATTCTATTTGGGAAACCACGTGTCGGTCATTTTGAAATGTTGAAGCTTCTAGAGTATCATTTCTTCATTAAAGAAGATCTCCCAAAGAACACAATCAAGAGTATCGCAAAACAGGTTGACCCTGATTGGAATATAGATAACATGGTGACAGTTGGTAAAGAAAAGAAAAGGCGAAACCACAAGAAAACTGAAGAACGCACGCCACAAAATAAGTTAGATGATTATGCTGCCATCGATGTCCATAATATGAACTTAATATACCTGCGCCGGAAATTAATGGAAAATCTTATCGGAGAAGGTGAAATTTTTCATAAAAAAGTGGTTGGTTCGATTGTGCGAATAAGAATAACTGGTAGTGATCAGAAGCATGGCATGTACAGACTTGTCCAAGTTGTAGGTAATGGCATTTTAGCAATTAGCACCATTTTTGGGAACTGTTATGTCAGACGGGTCACAAGAAGTTATCGTTGATGTTTGCAGGTACAAGTAAGGCAGATGCACCATATAAAATCGGCAATAAATCTGCAGATGTTGTGCTTGAAGTATTAAATTTGGACAAGAAGGAAAACATGTCAATTGATAAAATTTCAAATCAAGATCTTTCTGAGGTGGCGATCGTTTTTCTTTTCTTTTTTATTTAAATGGTACTCATGAAACATGCTATAAATAGTATTAATTACGTTTCTTGTTCTTTCTGTTTTTAGGATGAATGCAGACGTTTGAGACAAAGTATAAAATGTGGGCTTGTAAAACGCTTTACCGTTGTAAGTTCTTTGTGCTCAAACTCATTTATTGTTTTTTTGCTCTTTTTGTGCTAATTTTTTGCTTGATTTAGGGTGAGATACAGGACAAGGCGGTCTCCCTCCAGTCTGTGAGGCTTAATGATGTGAGTCATTTTGACTTCAATATAGTAGGATTTATAGTAGTTTGGAATTATATATATATTAAATATTTTTGCTAGTCTAGAATTTATTATTTTTCACTTTCTATTTTAGTTGATGGAAGCAGAGACATTGAGGCTTAACAATCTTCGCGATCGAGCTAGTGAGAAAGGGCATAAGAAGAGATATCCTTTGATGATGATAGTCAATTAGTCATAGATTACTTGTGATTTATTTATTTTTACTTTTTATAGTCATCTTATTAATCTAATGGGACAGGAGTTTCTTAACAAATTTCACTCTTAGAGAATATGTGGAGAAACTCCAACTTCTCAAGACACCCGAGGAGCGTGAACGCAGATTGCGGGAAATTCCCGAGGTTCATTCTGATCCTAAAATGAATCCGGATTATGAAACCGACGATACTGAGGAATACTTTAATAAAGAACATGGTTGGTTTTATCGTCTTTGAGTTATACCTCTTGTATTATACTTCAAAAATTTTCATCACAATAAGTCGATAACTATTGTAATTTTGTATATTGTATCTTTGCAGAATATATGAAACCGAAGTATACTGGAATTAGTAGGAAGAGTACGAGCTCTGTGAAAAAAGAAAAAGATTTTTCAAATAATGTTAATAGCAGGTCACGGAAAAACGAAGAGGGTCACTCTTCTACCAAGGCTACAGGGAGAATAAACTTGAAAGTTGATGTTCACGGGCCCAGCAGTTCGGGCCGGCCACAAAGTAAGGTTGATTACAATGGTTCAACAGTCACCAATCGCAGTCATAACTCTGCATCAGAAACATCTACTTCATCTTACACTATGAAGAACGCCCTGGTTTCCAACAACAGTGAATTAGACAAAATGTGGCATTATCGAGACCCGAGTGGAAAAGTTCAAGGGCCATTTTGTATGGTACAATTGCAGAAATGGAGTACAACTGGATACTTTCCACAAGACATGAAGATATGGACGAATCGAGAGGATGAATCTTTACTCTTAAATGATGTTTTGAAACAACAGTTGAACGTTAAAACAGCCACCGATAAAGTTAGTATACGAGTTGAGGGTCTCACAGTTCGTACCACTAATCTATCATCTACACAAAAAACGGTCAACCATGGGAAATTATCTGGTACACATGGTGCCACGGGACAATCTTCTGTACAAAGTTGGATTGCCAATGGTACCACTAACACCCCTTCATTTGGAAAGTCAAACGAGTCAAACATGACAGAGCTGGCTAGCCCTACACCAGTGGAAAACGATGCGGGTACCAATAATGTTTCTTCGGTTTTTGATATTGCAAATGCAGATTTACCAAGTCCCACACCCAAGGAGACGACGACGACGAACCATGTAGATGAAAAAGTTCAAAATGCTGTAGAAAAAGAAGCCCAGAATGTTGGCGGGGCCCAGCTCCCCGGAACAAGTGATCATGTTGTTACTACAAGTGCCAACATGGAGCAAGCTATTTCTTCATCATCTACACCGTCATCACAGCCTGGTGATCGTGCTGCTACTACAAGTGCCAACATGGAGCAAGCTATTTCTTCATCATCTACACCATCATCACAGCCTGGTGATCGTGCTGCTACTACAAGTGCCAACATGGAGCAAGCTATTTCTTCATCATCACCGTCATCACAGCCTGGTGATCGTGTTGCTACTACAAGTGCCAACATGGAGCAAGCTATTTCTTCATCATCTACACCGTCATCACAACCTGCTGTTCTTGTTGCTACTACAAGTGCCAACATGGATCAAGCGATTTCTTCATCATCTCCACCGTCATCAAAGCCTGATGATCATGTTGTTACTACAAGTGCCAACATGGAGCAAGCTATTCCTTCATCGTCTCCACCGTCATCACAGCCTGGAAACAACTATCTGCCAGCATGGCAAGGTGTTCGTGAAACAATCGAGTTTAGCACTTTGGCAGAAGAATCTGTTTCGGATTTGCTGGCTGAAGTAGATGCAATGGAGGCTCAAAATGGTTTCCCTTCACCGACATCAAGAAGGAACAGTTTTGTAGAGGATTTGTTTAACGGGTCCTTTGAGGAGTTCAGTCCCACCCCTAATATTCAGGGTTCAAGAAGTGATCCCTTTAGTTCCATCGGAGCCGAGATACACTTGCCATTTCAACCAACTGCCACCACCGCCACTACCACCACCACCACCACCACCGTGGGGTCTTCTCAAGGCAACAGTAATAATGTATTTGATTTTGTTAAGTGGCCTGAAATACCGCAAGAAACCATTTCCAAAGACATGATTGATGTAAATAATTCTGTAAAAGCTGATGAGCGAGCAGGAGAAACCAATGCTTCTGAAACGAGCCATGACCAGAGAGGTGGTTCAGGTGAACATAATGAGGGTGAACGCGCCGAACCTACGACTACAAAATCAAAGGACCCGAACCCTGAGTTGGTAGTTCAGTCTAGAACCAACCACAAGGAAGCAGATGATAGAGTGGTGCAGCCTGCAACCGTTGACACTGCAGGACCTCCACCACCATCCCAGCCACCGCAATCCCAGCCACTGCCACAACCTATGGCCGTCGGATTAGACAAAGTTCGCCCCCGACAAGGTAACGTGAATATTTATGGAAGACCAGTTCAAGAATTGACTCAGGTTGCTCCGCATTTAAGCACGGGTCGGGGTGTGGTCATAGGATGGGACCCGCACCAACAAATTTATGGTGGGGATAGATTTAACAAGGTTGAGGATTCAGGTTATAGTAGGAACGGCAAACCTTGGGTTAGTCAGTCTTCATTTGGTAGTGGCGGAAATGGCATTGGCAATGGTGGTGTTGGCGGTTATTCAAGAGCACCGCCTAAAGGGCAGCGTGTTTGCAAATTTTACGAGAGCGGGCGGTGTAAGAAGGGAGCTTCCTGCAACTATTGGCACCCATGAGAGTTGACTTGATGACCTGTTATCTCTATTGTTGACCATTTATGTAAAAGCCATATATATATATAAAGCATGTGTCTACTGCTATATGTAGCTGTAAGTTGTAACAACCCCATGATTTAATAGACTGAGAATATATCAGTCTTATTTCTCAATACCATTTTTTCTCTTACTTCCAAAAGCTGCCACTTATTGTTTGGGTTATAGATACATGTGTAACGGGTCCAATATAATCCAGTGGGTGGCCCATATGTTAAAAGTGCGACTATTTGGACACATGATAATCTAGTTAACTTGAAATAATATTGTAGAGTAACCTTCTACTTTTTTAGTTTATTGACTTTAAAAACTAAAAACCACGGCCCCAAACACCCACTTTTATTAGTCTTTTAATTTAATCAACGTGTTGGTTTTTTTGTTTGACTTTGTAACAACATTGGATTAAAGATGAGAAATGAGAAATTTAGCACAAGGGTGAAGGACGAACAGGGTTATCCCTCTTTTGCTGTAGTCAACAAAGCCACCGGTCAAGCTATGAAACACTCCATCGGTACAACTTATCCTGTGTTCCTTTTATGTGAGCGACTCTTATCAGTCGTTGATAAATTGATTGCCACTTCATATTGCTTCTTAAGATAATTGTCGTTGTTTAGAACATGTTTGATGATTAAAACCCTCCTATGATTAAACGTCCGTAATAATAGTTTTCTAGTAACATGGGCTTTTTGCGACGCGAACCTAATCCGCTTAGCTAACTGGGGTTCGACCAAAAGATTTCATATCGTATTCGTTTTTAGCTGTTTTGGGGTTCGTATTTTATCCGTGTTTATGTTGACACGATTTGCCTGCCCTAGTTAGGGCATGTTTGGCTAAGGGCTTGGTTATTCACACACCCCTTGGTTATTTGCACATCCCCTGAACCATATAGGAAGCGTATAGGGCAATACGGTTCCTCTGGGTCCAAACGTATTGAGCAATACACTTCCTATATGTGTACTTGAAGTGCTAATGATTAGGGGACCAGAGGAAGCGTATCGGGCAATACGGTTCCTCTGGGTCCAAGCGTATTAAGCAATATACTTCCTATATGTGTACCAAACTTTTCAAAAGATGGTCAACTAAAAGGAAGCGTATTACCCAATACGATTCCCATAAGTTTAATAGGAAGCGTATAGGGCAATACACTTCATATTAGTTTTACTTAAAAATTATAAGTTGCATCAAATTTTTAACTTATTATTGTTATCTTATAATGTTTTTATAAAAACACTTATTAAACAAAACAATATATATATATATATAGGAAATGTATGGGGCAATATGGTTTCTTTGGACCCAAAGTATAGGAAGCGTATGGGGCAATATGGTTCCCCTAGACCCAAAGTATAGGAAGCGTATGGGGCAATATGGTTCCCCTAGACCCAAAGTATAGGAAGCGTATGGGGCAATATGGTTCCCCTAGAGCCAATGTATAGGAAGCGTATATGGCAATACGGTTCCTCTGGGTCCAAGCGTATTAAGCAATACACTCCCACGGTCATCATCAATACCCGTCAGACTCAGCGAGCTCCTCCTCTGTAAAGTTCGGGCCACGCCTAGTAGCCTAGTAGAGGGTGACGGGCTGTGCCGTGTATAGGACGTGCCTGGAGCCTATAAAAAATTCAAACAAAATACTCATCAGCCACCCTATGTCATCATGCATCTGATCCATCTGGCGACCGTGGGATGTTATCTCCTGACCATGCAGTGTTAGAAGTCGCATTTGCTCATCTTGGTTACGCAAAATCCTATCGAGAAGACGGTTGGTTGACCGAGGCAACCTAACCGCGCGATGCCCGTGCTAAAGCAATGATGCAAGTAACGAACTAACGGGTCGCGAATCTCCGAGGATCGTACCTCCTCTGCCTTGGTGTATGGACCTTCACCGATGGTGGGCCACTAGGCAATCAACTCATCCTCGGGCATACGATCGATAGCCGTGGTATACACGTCCTGAACCAACTCCTTGTCTGTGTAAAAACCGGTGGCGACGACAAATTGACGAAGCGACATCTCAAATACCTCGCCGAACAGACAGAATGTGATCTCGGGTGATGGGGCCGACAAGTTCGGATCATCAAAATCCGAGTTTGGCCGGTCATCCGGTCGAGGTCTATAGCGGAATGTGGAGAGAAACTCCACCATCAACGACCGATAAGATGGTGCGGCTCCTATTCGAAATAAACGATCCCACGGGCTATCCTGCCCGATAACCTGTCGAACAGTGTCCACCATCCCACATGGTTATCATAAATATGTTTTGGGTATTAATGTATAAACTTTTTTTTGACACATTTTTATAAAAAGGATTCAGATTAGGTGACTAGGGGAACCATATTGCCCCATACGCTTCCTATACATTGGCTCTAGGGGAACCATATTGCCCCATACGCTTCCTATACTTTGGGTCTAGAGGAACCATATTGCCCCATACGCTTCCTATACTTTGGTTCCAAGGAAAATACTATTTCATTTATAACTCATATAATTAATTTTTAACTCTTTAATTAATTAGTCAACTAATTATTAATTATCCTACATATAATCTACAAAACCTACACATATCAAAATTTTCCTACATATACCCTACACATTATAGAATTTTATCGTACACAATCGAAATTTATCCTACACACCTCGAAATATATCCTACACAACTCGTAATTTATCCTACACAACCAGCAATTTATTCTACACTTTAAATTAAGTTGTTTTTTTTTAATTTGGAAAAAGTATATATTTTGAAAAGGAGTTACAAATTTAATTTACTTAGTTATTAAAGGGGAAGAATACAAATTAATGATTTTTGTAAGTTTACCAATATACCCTTATATTAAAATTAAATGCAAATATTAAATGAAGTAAAATGAAGCATTCTTATTGGTTGAAACTTCTTCTTTTTTCTTCTTACAAAAAAATTCTTCTCATTTGAACCCTCCACTATATATATATATCATATATATATATATATATATAGTTTTGTTTAATAAGTGTTTTTATAAAAACATTATAAGATAACAATAATAAGTTAAAAATTTAATGCAACTTATAATTTTTAAGTAAAACTAATATGAAGTGTATTGCCCTATACGTTTCCTATTAAACTTATGGGAATCGTATTGGGCAATCCGCTTCCTATTAGGTCACTTTTCAGACCTTTATAGTTTTGAACTGCGTGCGCGTCAGAGAATATTGTACCAATAGGAACCGTATTGCCCAATACGTTTCCTATTGGTGTCGCATTTAATGCATCAAACCCTATGGAAAACGTATTGGCCTATATAGTTTCTATCGAGGGATGTACAAAAATTTTAGGGGATGTTACCATCACCCTTGGCTAAGCTTTTCGAATTCTCCATCCAGTCCAAACGGTAAAATCATCATCATCATCATCAGTCCTCGTTGACAGACAGAAGAAGAAGTTCATCTGAGAAATTGAACATATAGATCTCAAATTCACCGTTAATGGCCGCCTATGCTCGAACCAGAACCAAACTGAGATCCATCCCCCAAGCTATGAATTTCTCGTTTTTGGATAGCGGTTTGGTCTCCACATATAGAGTTAGGCCAAATTACAGCAGGCAAATCTCTCAGTTTGTTCAACCTAACGGAAAACGCCTGTTTCTCGTGGATACCCTAGCCCTAGTAAGCATACCATATTTATTATTAAGTAGACGAATTATTATGTTGATGCGTGATTGATTATTACTTAGGTGAGGAGATTAGAAGGAGAAGGTGTGCCTTCGAAGCAAGCGGAAGCGATAACGTCTGCAATTATCGAGGTTTTGAATGATAGTTTGGAAAATGTGGCTGAGTCTTTTGTCTCCAAGGGTGAAATGCAAAGGGTTTGTTTCTACTTTTCATTGTATTTTCTTTTCTTTTCTTCTTGTGTTTGGTCTTTTTGGTTTAGTTTAATTTGTGTTGTAGATTGAGATGACTCAAGATGGTAATTTGGGGAAGTTTAAGTCTCAAGTTCAAAGCTCTCAGGTGATTAGTTTGTATCCACAGTTTTGTTTTATGTATTATTATTGCAATAAGGAAATGTTAACATGACCTACAAATGCATTTGAATGAACTAAACTGAGGACTAGTTAAAGACATTAGACCATTTTATTAATGGTTTGGTGAATGGTTTTGGCCTTGGATCATCGGTTAGTTCAATTTAGTTAGGAAAAATGATTATATGTTGTTGATCTTTTCAACATAGGCTTAGTTGCAGGATTGGTATGCAGCCATGTTTATATAAACGTGAAGATCATATATTTGAGGCAATGGATTTTGATGTTGACTTATAGGCAATTCGATTTGATGAAGGCGCTTATTATGGATTTGGCATAATAGTTAATCAGGAACCAAAAAATGACCTTAATGTTCTAATTTGATCAAATATTTATCATCAGTCTAATAATCTCTATAGTTATCTTTTTATTCTTGAACAAGATGATGACTGAATAAAATGTAACTATGGCATTTACTATCCCTTAGAGCATTCACATCAGGTTCTCCATCCCCATCTTTATGATTTAGCTAAAACTCACATGTATATATCCCTAAGAGTTGTTGATCTTATAAAAACACGCCAAATAGTCAAGGACACATTACAGGTAATATTCTAAGTTTCTAACATAGTCATATAGAAATTCACATGCCAAATAGTCAAGGACACATTGCGGCATATAATTAGTTCTGGGAATATGTTTTACAGATGAGTTCAATAGTTTGGTAATTAATGCAGGAAAACCATTTTTCTTTGTTGCAACGTGAGACGGAGAAACTTAAGACTGATATAGAGAAGATGCGTAGTGAGTTAAGGTATTGATAATATCTGTCCAAATACTTTTGGTGGCACATCATTTTGTAATCTTTTTTTAAGCATTACCTATTTATAAACGGTAAGAAAATATGGACAAAGAAGTGGTTACGGGTCAATCGACCTGTTCTGACTTGGAGATCATCTTAACCTCTAATTTTCAAGTGACTTGATGTGGAATAATTTCGTCCAAGTGTTGAAAATCAACATTGTCAACCTGTTTTGACTTCTATTCATGATACAGGTATGAAATAGACAAGGTCACTGCAGGACAAAGGCTGGATTTGAACCTTGAAAGGGGGTAATTGGACAATATCTTGTTTATAATTTGAAACTATTAGTCTATTAGAAAATAACGGGCAATTTCATAAATACCCCTACAAACTTGCAAAATATCATATATACCCATGCAAAATTATAAATATCGTATGTACCCTTACAAAGTAGTTGAAATATGATATTTACCCAATACATTAAAAACAATTTAATAAATGACAAATTTACCCTTATTTTTCTAAAACTTTGAAATCTCACATACGACCTTCAACTTCAAATATTATATTTACTTATTTCTAGCATAATTTATTTAGCTTAAATATTATCTATGGAGTATACTATTGTTTATGGGTAAAAATAAAAATATGTAAAAATAAATTTAAGCTAAAAATGTGTTATATAAAAGGGGTAACTTTATAAAACAGTAACCAAGTTTCCTATTTGTTCCACTAAAGTCACTCAATCTATTTTTGTCCCCTAAAAGTCACTTAAGTTTGCTTTAGTATTCTAATCTTACGTAATTAGCAGGTTATTAGGTTACAACCTTTTATTTTAATTTTTAATACTTATGTGAATTTAATATTTACCTTTTTACCCTTTCAACTATGGAATAAAAAATAAAAAGAAAAACCAAAAAAAGAAAAAAACAAAACAAAAACCATAAACCAGAAAAGAAATCAACAAAAAGAAAACACGAAACAGAAAACAAGATCTCGCCCAAAACTTTTCTAATCTTCATATAGCTTGTTTTCTCGTCATCAACGTTTACGTGATTTTTCCGGCAACAAGGACGGTGTTTGGGTTAGCTTATTTTGCAACTTTTAACTTATTGACTTATAAAAGTTAATAAGTTGTTTTTATAGTGTTTGGATAACAAGTTGAAAAGGAGTTTTTGTGTGTTGAGAAGTTGAAAAGGAGAAATTAAAAGGAGAAAAGAGAAGGAATCCCAAACACCCTCAAGATCTTGCCGTCAACTAGGAATGTGGGCGATGAGGGATCTTTCTTCTTCACAGGAACGCGCAGCATCGTCTCCTCTATGTTCACCCCCTCCGATAAATCGTTCGTCGGCGAATGAATCAGTTCGTCGGAGCATTGTGTTGTGGCGGTACGGTGTACAGTTGCCGGCCAAAAGCCTGCCAAAGCTGCGTAAGGGATGGCGAAAACTAAATGTGGTCTTTAAGATACATTTTAAAGGGTGGAGTAGTAGATCAGAAAGTTTGAATATTCGCCGGGGTCTACGAACGGTGAAACTGATTTGGGTGGAAGCCATAACAAGGCCGGGACCGGGATCAGTGATAGAGGGGGGAGATCGGCGGGATCTGGTTGGCAGGGATAGCTATCGGAAAAATAACCGGAAAGTTTGCCGGAACTGGTACCTCTAGCCTTGAAAACGAGTGTAATACTCTAGGAAGAAAGAAGATTGCATTTTCACAATTCGTATTTTATAATTGGGAGGGTAAAGATGTAAATTACAATAACCACATAAGATTAAAATTTAAAATAAACAGCGGTAACCTGCTATTTACACAAGACTAGAACAACAAATAAAACATAAATGACTTTAAAGATACAAAAAATGTTGACTTAACTGGAACACAAGAGAAACTTGTTTACTATTCTCTAACATTTCCCTATATAAAAATATGAAGTTAAAATATAAGCATATATGAAAACTTGAAGTTAAAAAATTAACAGTAAAATGATCATTTATTAGATTGTTTTTAATAAATTGGGCATATTTGATATTTTAACTACCTTGCAAGGGTATACATGATATTTTTAGTTTTGGTTGGGTATATATGAAATTTTGAAAGTTTGTAAGGGTATATATGAAATTAATCCAGAAAAATAAAGGTGTACTGCCTATATGATATTGTTATTATTGCAGGAGAATCCGAGACGAGCTATCAAATCAAAATCAAGAAACCGCCAACCTCACAAACAAACTTGACCGAGTGAGTTTGCGTTCACTTTTGTTTGTTATACACCCTTTGTCCAGATCTTGAAACTAAATTTAAAATTATGATTTTGGTATCAGGAAATTCATTCATTGAGGGCTGAGCTGGAAGCAGCAAAGTATGATGTGATCAAGTACTGTATAGGTACTCTTGTCTCTATTTCTGCCGTTGGTTTGGCCGTATTACGAATACTGATGTAAACGCCAATGCTGCAAGCCTGCAACCATGACATGTGATATATACGAGTACGTGAAAAGGATTATTCTTGAACGATACATTGTTGGGTCCCAGATTGTACGAATTACGAGCTATTCATAATAAAATGAGTTTCGGTGAATTAGTTGTAGAAAACAATTTGACTGAACAGAGATTGATAAATGAAGTTTAATAATACCGTAGATTATAACACACGTAGGTTTTAATTCCAATATTCTTGAATTACAGAAACAAGTATATATATTTGTAGATATGTTATATAGAAAATTCTAATTGCTATCAGACTTACTCTTTTATTAAGAGATTTTTTTTACCCGCACGGTCGAACCTTGGATATATGAATTACAAAAGAGTACTTTCTTTATTCTAAATTCTCATGCAGTGAAACTATTATAATGTCAATGATAGTAAAGAGGTTATCACGCTAGAATGTGTATGCCGTGTGATGAAACAATGGTTAACCGGGCAGGATTAACACACTGGTCTCGTCAAGAAGGGTTAATCCCTTCCTCTCGAGGATCGCTGGCTGGATCACCGGTGGTTGATCTCCTGCACAAGGAAACAAGCCGTGACTCGTAACAAGGAGGATGGGGTGGGGGGTGCTCCTTGTTACCACTCTCCGGCGTGAGAATCAGTAGTTTGCTTGGGAAGCAAAGTAAGATAGTAGTAGTAGTGAGAGAGTTGTGAAGAGATAGTAGTAGTTTGGTATTTATAGCCGAGGAGTGAAGGAGGAGGATGATGGATGGACTGACGACGTGCTGCACCTTTGCAGGTGTGTCAGGCTTGTCGGTTGTGGAGGTTACGCCACGTCAGTCCATTGCTTACGTAGCTCTGACAGGTAACTGCCATTGGTGCCACTTGCACTGTGGTGTCAGTCCCACTTGTTGAGTGCATAGGATGCGGTGCAAGCCGCATCGCTGCATGCGGTAACGTCCGAGGTTACCGTGTCTCCTGCTTGTAATCAAGAAATACGCGAGATGCGGTGCTAGCCGCATCGTCGTCCGCGGAGACTGTTTGCCTGTATCCCTTATCGTGACGAAAATGCCCATATGATGCGGTGCCAGCCGCATCGTTACGTTCATCTTCTTCTACGCCTAAGGTAAGGCTTCCTTGTATTGATAGAAGTGTTCACTGGACGCGGTGCGAGGCCGCATCGCTGTGAATACTTCCGTTTTCATACACCAGATGTGATGCTATGTCGCATCACTCTACCGTTCTCATGTTCCATGTAAGTCCTCCTTCGTTACTAGATAGATTGGATTCAACCCTTGTGTCGACGCGTTCTCGCATGGGCACAAGTAGGTTGTTAGCTGGTGGGGGTTTTGATAAGGGTAATGGTCACTCGCGGTCGATGCTGACGCGGGATCTGGGACCATACCCCTTCACCGTGTTCAGGGTAATTTAGGAAATTTTAAAGAGTTTGATTAGCCTCCTTTGAGTCCTTTCTCTACAATTTGGAAGAAAGAAGAGAAACATTAATCTTCATTTCTCTCTACTTCTTTCGGAAAAAAAAAAATGTGGCACGATACTTTTTTCTTGTTTCCTCCCCGTTCCTTTCACTCCCCTCGTTAGATTAGACACACAGAGGAGCATAGCGTAAGGGATTGGGGGAAAATGGATACTCGAAACATTGCATTTGAAAGCTGCTTTTTCATAAAAGAAAATTAATCTATTAATCAAATCATTTAAATTTATAAGTATATATTAAGGAGTAAATTACTTTTTAAGTCCCTATGTTTTAATGGTTTTAACCAATTGAGTCCAAAATAAAAAGTTTAACGCTCTGAGTCCTTAACCGCTCATTTCATAACGTTTTGAGTCCAGTTTTGTTCATTTTATAACGTTTTGAGTCCAATTTTGTTAAAAAAATTGGACCCAAAAGAACTCAAATGGTTATAAAGAAAAGCGTATAAGGACGCAGAGCGTTAAACATTTTAATTTTGGACTCAAATAGTTAAAACGACTAAAGCACAACTACTAAAAAATATTTACTCTATATTTTGTCAAAGAACATAACTTTACAATCTTGCATGCATTGCATATAGAATTTACCTTTCCAAACCAATAATTGGACGTGAAGTTGAACATACACTTACAGTCTGGTTATTGGGCAGGCTGGACGGTGGGCCTCTGCCCACCTACCTTTCACTTCAATCCACCGCTGATTGTAAGGTAACGTAATGACTATTAAAACAATCATAGAGGTGACAAATTTAATTTATGAGTTAACTGTCATTTTTGTCTCTGCGATTTGTTGGAAATGTCACTTCAATCCAAAAAAATAATTTGTTGTCAGTTTCGTCCTCGACATTTTTGAAACGTGTCACTTCAGTCCAAAAACATAACGCCCGTTAAAAATTCTGTTAAAACTAAGGGCCTGTTTGGTTGACAGGAATCCATAGGATTTCAAGGGAATTGGAATTTGAATTTCATTCCTTTATGTGTTTGGTTGGACAAATTAGTTGAAGGGAATTAGATTTCAATTCCAACAAAATCCCTTATTTAATAGAATTCAGATTCCTTCTAAATTTCAAAGGAAAGTTTTAAAAACCACGAGAATGTTTCCAAAGTTAGGGAAATAACCCCTTGCCTCTTTCATGTTGGTCTAAAAACACAAAAATAATAAAAAAATCAAAAAAATTCTAAAAAATCCAAAAAAATCAAAAAATAATAAAAAATCCAAAAAATTCTAAAAAATAAAAAAATTCTAAAAAAACAAAAAATAAAAAAATCCAAAATATTCGAAAAAAATTAAAAAAATCTAAAAAATAAAAAAATAATAAAAATCTAAAAAATTCTAAAAAATAAAAACACTCTAAAAAATAATAAAATCTAAAAAATCCAAAAAATTCTGAAAAATAAAAAATTTCTAAAAATAATAATAAAAATCAAAAAAATTTAAAATCAAAAAAATAATAAATGATCTAAAAAAACCAAAAAAAAAATCTAAAAAACCAAAAAACATTTTAAAAAATAAATAAATCTAAAAAATCAAAAAATATAAAAAAACCCAAAAATCCAAAAAAATAATAAAAAATCCAAAAAATTCTAAAAAAATAGAAAAATTCTAAAAAATAAAAAAATTCTAAAAAATCAAAAAAATGATAAAAATCCAAAATATTCTAAAAAATCAAAAAATAATAAAAAATCAAAAAAATTCTAAAAAATAAAAAATTATAAAAAATACAAAAAAATCCAAAAATCCAAAAAATTATAAAAAACAAAAAAAATCTAACTAATTATAAAAAACAAAAAAATATAAAAAATCCAAAAAATAAAAAAATAATCCAGAAAAATCCAAAAAATCAAAAAATTAATAAAAAATAAAAAACCAAAAAAAATTAAAAATAAAAAAACTAAAAAGTCAAAAAAATAATAAAAAATCCAAAAAATAAAAAAAAATACAAAAAAATATTTTTTTGAATTTTTTAATTAGTTTTTAGATTTTTTTTATTTTTTAGAATTTTTTGATTTTTTATTATTTTTTTAGATTTTTTTTGAATTTTTAGGATTTTTTAATATTTTTTAGATTTTTTTTATTTTTTAGAATTTTTTTTGATTTTTAGAATTTTTGGAACTTTTTATTATTTTTTAGAATTTTTTTTATTTTTAGAATTTTTTGGATACTTTAATTATTTTTTTAGATTTTTTTTGGATATTTTATTATTTTTTAGAGTTTTTTTGATTTTTTAGAACTTTTTTTTTTGATTTTTTAGAATTTTTTTTTGATTTTTTAGAATTTTTTGAACTTTTTATTATTTTTTTGAATTTTTTGATTTTTTAGAATTTTTTGGATTTTTTATTATTTTTTAGATTTTTTTTTTGAATTTTTAGGATTTTTTGGATTTTTTATTATTTTTTAGACTTTTTTTGATTTTTTAGAAATTTTTTTGATTTTTTTGAACTTTTTATTATTTTTTAGATTTTTTTTTATTTTTTAATTATTTTGATACTTTTGAATTTTTTGGATTTTTTAGAGTTTTTTTTTGAATTTTTATTATTTTTTATGATTTTTAGATTTTTTTTGAATTTTTATAATTTTTTATAATTTTTTGGATTTAGAATTTTTTTTGAATTTTTATCTAAGATAGTTGTTTTTAAAACTTTTGACAATTGTCTTTTTAGGTATTTTTAAATTCTAATTTCATTAATACATTTATCAACCAAACACATCTATGGATTTCAAAGGAATCCATCAAATTCCAATTCAAATTCGAATTCCCATAGGGATTCCAATTCCAATTCCTACACATTCCGCGAACCAAATGCCTCCTAAGGGAATTCTTATTTTTAACTAATAAGGACTGATTATGTAAATTTATTAATATAAAGGACCATTTAAGTAAATACTCTCTTCTCTTTCTACACTCTCCACCACCAACCACCTGCACTACCGGTCCCCACCACCGGCACCACAACCATTGCCACCACCAACCGCAACTACCACCTCCACCACATCTCTGGTCACCACCGTTCACCTCCACCATAGAATCCCCATCGACCACCGTTCACACCGTGCCACCCTCAATCTCCACCATTGCAATCAACAGCTCCGCAAACCACCACCACCGTCGTCATCACTACCGGATCCGACCACCATTGTCATCACCGTTCATCTCTACCATTGAGTTAACTGTTGACAGGATTCGTAAAACTGCATAAGGCGTGCTACGGGTATGGAGGGGATCCAAATAATTACAATGTGAAAGCGACGTGCGGGTAACCTGGATACAACATGTGTAGTAACGTGTCATCGGCTATAATATGGGATGGTGTTCATTACACAGAAGCTGCAAATAAAATAGTTGCTTCCGCAATCCTCTCCATGTCGTCGCTAAAACTAGACGAGTCCTGGTAGATCTGAAATTAGTAGAATAAATTGCTGAATGAATAAGATGGATGAATCATGAATGTTATTTTTGGATTTGATAAAAAGTTAAATTTTATGTATTTGATTAAACTAAACAAAAAGTGCAGATCTAACTTCAACTTTGGATTCAGATTATTAATTTCGATGCTCGGGCACGGTGTGAACGGTGGTGACCGGTGGGGATTCTATGGTGGAGGTGAACGGTGGTGACCGGAGCTGTGGTGGAGGTGGTAGCTGTGGTTGGTGGTGTCAGTGGCTGTGGTGGGGACCGGTGGTGCAGGTGGTTGGTGGTGGAAAGTGTAGAGAGAGAAGAGAGTATTTACTTAAATGGTCCTTTATATTAACAAATTTACATAATCGGTTCTTATTAGTTAAAAATAAGAATGCCCATAGTTTTAACATATTTTTTTTTATCGGGCGTTATCTTTTTGGCCTGGATTGGCACGTTTCAAAAATGTTGAAGACGAAACTGCCGTAATTATTTTTTTTGGACTCAAGTAGCATTTTCCACCAAACCATATGGATGAAAATGACAGTTAACTTTTAATTTCTAAAACGAGTAATTCATATTGTATTTTATTCATAACTAGTTAGAAGGATACGCTTTTATTTATATATAAATAGTCAAGAGTCAATCATATTTAAATATATAGCATTTTCAATGTATGAAATGATTTATTATATTTAGAGTATACTGTCATTTTAGTCCCTGTGGTTTGTTCATTTTTGGCACTTTAGTGCAAATTTGAAATCTTTTGCATCTGTGTTCCTGTGGTATCACTTTTATTGTCATTTTGGTCCAAAAATGAAATCAGGTCATATTTCTCAAATTAAATCCTGGTACTTTGTCCTTTTCCTCAGGGGCAAAATGGTCATTTCTTTTTTATTTTATTTAAAGATTTTATTAAAACAATAATCTTTTGTGGGTTCCACCATACCCAACTTCTTCTTCTAGCTCATTTCTCTCTGTATCTTCCTGCATAACCATGGGCGAAGCTTAGTTATGTTTCGAGGGGGCGCCCGCCCCCCCGAACTTTTCGATGCGTAGTGTTATGAATAGTACTTTCGTATAGAAATTTTTTAGCTATATACGTTTCCGCCCGCCGGTTTCGGAAAAATTAGGGGGGGTCAAGCTTCGCCAATGTGCATAACAACCAGCATCCATCACCACCTCTACCACCATCAATCTCCACCACCGCCACCGCCACCGCCACTATCTATCTCCACCTCCACCACTGCTCAACGTCATCCCCTTTCTCCATCTTTATAAACTCCTCAAAAATGGAAAAACGCTTCAAATCACAAATCTCTAAACTCTTGCAATCCACCTTCAATTCCTGCCGGCCAAACACCATCTCCGACCACCGTAACCACTTTCGTCTCATCAACTTTTTCTCACCTATACTTCAACCACAACCATCATCCACTTCAAATCGACCGAAAGACAACATACAATCATTTCATCAAACACTTAATCTACATATAAGCAATAACAACAGACCAAACATAATAACTGTATTACCACTTCTACTTACTAATTACAACTCTAATTACAGTGCTTCACATAATTGTCAACTTTGTGTATAAAATTAGGTCTAAAATAGGGCAAATCGGAACTGACAGATGGTGACACTTACGGAGGAGAGTGAATGATTGCGATGTGGCGTCTTGATTAGTGGATGAATCTGGTTTTTTTTTCTGGTGAAGACGTCTTTGATCTTATTCACCCATGATTGATTAAGGTGGGTTGTTGTAGAGATCCACTTGTTATTCAACACTTGAATTGAGTGATTCGATGAAGTATTGGATAAAGCTTTAAATAAAATAAAAAGGAAATGACCATTTTGCCCCTAAGGAAAAAGACAAAATACCAGGATTTAATTTGAGAAACATGACCTGATTTATTTTTGGACTAAAATGGCAATAAAGTGAAACCACAGGGACCCAGATGCAAAAGATTTCAAATTTTGACTAAAGTAGCAAAAGTGACCAAACCTCAAGGACCAAAATGGCAGTTTACTCTATATTTTATGAATTTGATTATAATACTCTATATTCAACACTGAAACAAGAAAGACGTGATTCACTTGTCTAAATTATTATTATAAACAATAATAAGATATCATGTATAAGATAGAAATTTTGTACGAAGTGTAGAAGATAATCATGAAAACATATTTGTTTTCTTCAATCTAAAGAATGAAGAGTACGATGGTCTTTTATCCTTTAAACTAGTTTCCTCTTTGATTTTCAAACGGCTATAACTTTTTCATACGTTATTTTTTTTAAATTACATCGTATTAACGAGCATTTCATTCTCTTTAATTCGAGCAGCACATTGATATACTGTTCTTAAAAATAATTTACAGGACTTTAAATACCCATTACGTGATTACGTGATTTTGAATACCCAGTACCCATTACGTGATTTTGAATACCCGGTACATGACTACGTGATTTTTGAATACCCTTTACGTGATTACACATTCAACATAAATTATTACGCATTCAATATGATTTGTTATAATTAATGTTAATGCAATTATGCTTATTACGTGATCACACATTCAATAATAATAACTTGATTATTTATGCTTTATTATGTGGTTAAATCTCTAATATACGACATTATGTTGTTATTATAGGTTGGTTTGGCTAATGTTTTGTATATAATTTATCCTTAATACGTGATTATAGTTGAAATATTAGGCATTCCATATAAAATATTATGTGTTACGTGTTTTGTTTTTATGTAATCACTCAGTAGGGTTACACATAAATAATATAATTAAATCACGTAATCACGAAATGAGTAGTTAAAATCATGTAGTCACGTAATAATACATAGTCAACTATTGTTACGTAATTACGTAATCACTTACTAGGGTTTCACATAAAGTACTATAATGAAATCAAGTAATCACGCACTGTGTATTCAAAATCACGTAATCACTTGGTATTTAAAATAACGTAATCACGTAATGGGTATTCAAAATCCTGCAATTTTTTTAAAGAAAAATATAGCAATATGCTGCTCGAATTAAAGAGAATGAAATGCTCGTTAATACGGTGTAAGTTTTATAAAAAAAATATTAATGTATGAAATAGTTATAGCCGTTTGAAAATCAAGAGGAAGTGGGTTTATGAGTCAACATTTGATTTTTCTATTTTACCCTTTTCCCTACTTGTTTCCCTTATTTTTAATTAGAGTAAACTGCCATTTTGGTTCCTGTGGTTTGAGCACTTTTACCAGTTTAGTCCAAATCTCAAATTTTTTAAATCTGGGTCCCTGTGGTTTTACTTTTATTGTCATTTTAGTCCAAAATTCAAAAAGTTCATTTTTTTACTGTTGCAACCTGCCTTTTTTGTCTTTTAGTGCAAAGGTATTTTTGTCCAACTAATTTTTATTTAACATATTTTTATTTAAAAATACATTTAATTTCTTTAAATACCCTTATTAATATACATTTTCCCATCTTCTTCCTCCTAAAGATCTTGAGGGGCATTAGTGAAAAAGCTTTTTGAAGTCACCTATATTTGCAAGTTACAATCTACAATCTCTGTTGCCATCTTGATCTAAATTAGGTATTCTCCATCTTGATTTAATCTTTATCAAATAAATTGGTACAAGATTTTGGAAGTCGTGTTGGGC
This sequence comes from Helianthus annuus, assembly GCF_002127325.2. Classification (NCBI taxonomy): domain Eukaryota; kingdom Viridiplantae; phylum Streptophyta; class Magnoliopsida; order Asterales; family Asteraceae; genus Helianthus; species Helianthus annuus. The sequence continues at coordinate 136,530,891 of NC_035441.2, forward strand.
CTTTCTTTTTTTTGGATCTTTTACAGTTGGCATTCTTTCGGATGATGGCAATAAATCGAGCTTTCGTTGCTGCTCAATAGCAAGAACAATAATCGATCAATCATTCTCTCAGTATTATTCTGGTCAGAACTCTAGCTGTTCTCTGTTTTGTCTTTATTAATAAAATCATTCAAGTTGAAATTTATTTCTTAACTGATTGTTTAATAAAATCATTCAAGTTGAAATTTATTTCTTAACTGATTGTTCTTGTTCAAATTAATCGGAAATTAATATTCTTGAAGGATTGTTGATTCATATAAATGAACTACTGACTTTAAATTGGGATATAATAGTTTATGTGTTATTTAAATTGTTTACAAGAGTTGATTTGACAGGATTCAAGAAATTATTAAAAGATAAAAGATGAAAACAGGGATATAATAGCTTTGGTTGACTTTGATCTCAAAAAAAGGGAATGAGTTTCATAGAACTTTAACACAACGATTATGAAAGTAAGATCGAAATTGAAGGGGGATGGGGAAATGTATTTGGGAGGAAGAAGATGAGGAAATGTATATTAATAAGGGTATTTAAAGAAATTAAATGTATTTTTAAATTAAAAATATGTTAAATGAAAATCAGTTGGACAAATATACCCTTGTACTAAAGACAAAAAAGACAGGTTGCAACTGTAAAAAAAATGGACTTTTTGAATTTTGGACTAAAATGGCAATAAAAGTGAAACCACAGGGACCAGATTTAAAAAGTTTGAGATTTGGACTAAAATGGCAAAAGTGCCAAACCACAGGGACCAAAATGGCAGTTTACTCTTTTAGTTATGGGTTCTATATATGAGGAACACTTAATCTCAACCATTGATCTTGCAAATCAAGGGCGAAACTTATCTCCTACACTTCGTACAATTCTTTCTTTTTGTACAATAACTTTTCTCTATAAATGATATCAAATTATGATAGATTATCGATTAACGAAGTAGAATCAAATACAAACCACATTTCGTATACAAACTGTAAGAACCATTTAAAAAGTGTCATGAGAAATCTAACAAATTATAGAGAAATGGTAAAATAATAACCTAAATAATATCAGTTATATTGAATTCCTTATAATTATGCTAACAAGTAATTATTTTTTTAATCTTCCTTTTGTTTTCAATGTCATAAAGAAAAGTATTGATATTATTCAGATATATGCTAAAATCAATTATCTTGGTTGATTTTCATATGCTAATATAATTTAAAAGTGCTACTTTTATATATGTATTGTTTTAGTATGTGCTAATTTAATTTTTTAAGTGATAGGATCTGTTCTCACGATTTATAGGATAAATATGATTTGTATGGTAACCAACCCCATCAATTAACGATATATGATCTAATTTTTCATTTAAGATATTTGAAAGTTTTAAAATGTGGCGTAAAAGTACCATATACCTATTTAAAATTATAATTAAATTGGTTAATACTGTCTCAAAAGCTTTCGGGCAGGGAATTCTCCCTACATCATTTGTCCGAAATATCTATAAAGAATTTCAATTTGATTTGATTACGCACACCATATATTCAAATATTTTTAATTAAATTAGGTTGTACTTACAAGAACATCTAGGACACAAAAAATGCAAAGAGTCAAAGACAATCTAAGTTAAACACATCTATTTATTCAACATGGTTTATATGCATACTTTATTATATATGATATATTTATAAAAATGTATGATCTTGCCAAATACCATACGTAATTATTTCACCGTCGTGCCTTCGGACAAGTGAGTTATTGGGATTTCCTCAAAATTGATGGTGGACTCGGGTTACCTTCGGAGTATTCTGTTTGGTCCAGTAGATGCCCCAAGAGTGCTTGAGACTGATTATGTTAACCGTTCAGAAAAAAAAACCCTTACAAAATGTGTTCTATACTTCCACTACGTAATCTCATGCAAATTGAATTTTAAGTCATAAATACAACTCAGAAATGTATATAAAAATGATATAAGTATATAGATACATACATAAAAATTAATATATCACGAGTTTTTAGAACTTGTGTGTTGTGCCGGGACCATCAAACTGAATTAAAATAGACATAAAAACGTTGAACCATGGATGGACGCTATGGGTTGTCAACTCACCAAATTTAAAAAAAAAACGAAAGAGAAAACACAAAAAATAAGAACACAACTCACAAACCAATGTTTTTAAATCTGCATCAATAATCGAACCGGCCTGCCTACGGGTATATTTATCAGATTGGTCAGACCAGTCATATCGTTTTAAGAACCGAATATAATCACACAATTAAATAAATGTACAGATACAAAATTAAAAGAACAAATTGTATTTCATATAAAAATAAGTTTATCTTAAGAATGTATTAAATTATATAATATAATAACAAAGATAATAAAAAAAGTTAAATAACAAATTTAGTATGAAAGTATGAAGCAAATGTGAGTTAAAGAGATAGTGGAGAGCATGAGGAACATATAAGAGTAACCAATCAAAACAAAAGAAATTAAATAGTAAATATGTGTAAGAAAAGAAACTTACTAAATTATATAGGAGAAATATGTGAAATACGTAATCATCACTGGTGCTCAAGTGGTGGCTACAGGTATTTAAGTTCCATTTATGGTGGATCCGGGTGAGTTTTTCTCTATAGGTCTCAAGTTCGAGTCTAGGTGATAGGGGTTTCTCATTGAGGTGTTTAAATTGAGGATCTATTGTGAGAGAGGGCTCTCTAGCGCGGACCCGGTTAAGACAATGTATGCTAGACCTCCCGACATTCGCGAATAATTCACTCCTTTCAAAAAAAAAATACATGTGAAATACGTCAATAAGTCATTAGGGTGGAGGGAGTGGTCACCATTTGGGGAGTGGTAAACTTATTTTCTAACCAAATAATGTCATGTCATCTCAAGTCCCCACTCTACTTCTCATTTTGCACTCAATCATTAGCAATGGTCAAACATATGAAGAGTGGTAAACAATTTAAAAAAATAATTACGATTGGTTGAAAAAGAGCGGGGTCCACCATTAACTCTCTCTCTTTTCTCTATCTCTTCTCTTCTCTTTCGGTGTCTCTATCGCTGAGTAGTCACCGCCTCCTCCACTCCCCACTCACCGATTAACCCCCGACAATGGTTCCCCAATCGGTAAACTACCCTCCCCGATCAAGTCAACGATACCACCTCCTCCACCCTTATCTTTAAAATTACCACGTGTTAGATGGTCTCCCAAGGAGGCTAATGCGGTAAGTCAAAGTAGTGACCACGTCATTGATTTAGTCAACGATTGCTACCAATTAAAATAATGTGCTAATTATGTGTTTCTTATGTTAAAATCATGTTTGTGCTTTTATTATTATTTACAAAGGGATGGGGTTGTTCAATATAGAACAAATATTAATTATTTTTTTGCCCTACATATATGAAAATCAGACGTTTGAAGATCGCTTCTTATTTAGGTTGTATGAGATCGATATAAGAAGAAAAAAGAAATAAAAGACAAAAGAAATGTATAGATCAATTGTAAGTTTGTAACGTTCACTTCATGTTTACTTTTCATTTCGGTTTTAGTTATGATATTTATAGTTGCATTTATACAAATTGTATTTTATATATGTAGAAGTGTAACATCTGTATTTTTTTAAAAGATTTTTAGAAAAATAGAAGTTAGAATAATGAAAAGCTTAATCTAATCATTTGCTAATTATAAATCCAAGTTAAAGTTATAAGAGATGAGAAGTATAAACATGTATACACTTAACTAAATTCAAAATATGACGAAGTTTTAAAATGCAAGTTTATACATGGACTCGGTAAAGGGTCACTTAGGCCTTTTTTACCGGTCAACAACTCAGCATAGAGATCCAAAATGTTTTGCAAAAGGCCAACAAGATTTGCGTTGGATAGAAATTGAAAATAGTTAGTTTACTACACTTATCTTCGATTATTTTAATTCTTATGATAAATACATAAGAGCAGTCTACGAATTAATTAAGTATTCTATATAATTTTATATAATAAAATATATAATTGAATTAATGATCTATTTTTTTTAGCGGCAAACACACTATATATATAAATATATAGAGCCCAGCAAGGATTGGAGAAAAACAATACAAAACGATCAGAATGCAGAAAAATTATAACAGACTCGAGACATCAAATGACACCCAATTATTCCATTCGGGCGTGGCCAGCTTCGACCGATTAGTATCGTTAATGATCTATTGCTATCACTTAGCATAAAGACCCACCCATACTTCAAGAAAATAATTACAAATATGAGTTACGAAATTAGTATCGTTAATAAAGTTTAACACTCTAATTACACAGTTAACTTAAGATGCATTTTTAAAGTAACAATGTTTTAACTTACTATTCTTTTAATTTTATTTGATCAAACGGTTGATAAAATAGAATTGTGATGAATAGTAGTTTTTTAATGTTACTTTTTAATACTATTTCATCGATCATAGTTGTGCCCGAAATACAACCACAAAAACCCAAGAAAACCAAAGTGAAAAACAACACAAGAAGAAAAGGGTTTGACACGACGATCGTGGAGGAAGTGTTGTCACGAGCGTGGGTTAATGTTTCTCGAGATCCAATAAAAGGTTTAATTTTTTTCCCAATTATACACTGATATGTAAGACAACATAGTTTTCAATATCTAAAACCCAAATTTTAGTAGTTGTATATTGCAATTTCACCTTGAATTTTCTTAAATGTTTGTCTACTGGTGTTTTGTAGGTTCTATGGTTAAAAAGATGGATTTCCAAATAAAAAGACGAGTTTAATGGAAAAGATCAAAAGCTGTGGGATCAGGCCCAAGTACGATTGGTACCATTTGGAGTAGGGTACGGATCATACCGTTTAAAGATAGGCTGGATGGCACCACCTTTTAGAAGTCGAAACCCTAGTAGACCTAGACGCTGACGTTGAAAGGTGCGGGTCGTACTTGATTAATGAGCATACGGGTCGTACCTGATATACGTTAAATTATACATGTTTTTATACCCCAAAACACTTCCGTTTTAAGCGTGTTTGACCGAAAACTCGACGGTTAGGTACCAAAATCGGTACTTTTATATTTTTAGGTCTTAAACAGAGCATAAAGGAAAATTCTGATGAAAACGGACAAATTCTAATGCATTTCTGATAAAACGGACATAAAAATCTGATGACTGCCAGGTGTCGCATGGCCGTGCGATCCAACCGCACTACCGTGCGAGACCTCCGACCTCGGAAGCACTGCCAGTGCGACTCATGGTGCCGCTGATTACTCGAACCGCACTCCCGTGCGAGCCAACCGCACCCCCATGCACCACCTGGACCATACTTTCTGATCACGATTCTGATGACCTCGCACTACCGTGCGACCAGTCGCATGACTGTGCCGATCTGGTGACCTAGACAAGTTGTCCACTAGTCCACTTGGCTGACCCGGGATCGCTGAAACTGACGTCACCCGACAAGGCCTGACCGCACGGCCGTGCGACCCAACGGCACGGTCGTGCCAAACTGAAAATTGCCTATAAATAGCAGCATTAGCTACTGATCAAAATGTTTCCATGTTTCTGGGCGATTTTTGGGTTCCGAAGCAGTCCTGATCAGACCCTTTTGAAGCTTAAAGATCGAATGGAAGCATAACCGATCCAACCCATCAATTCCTTGCTTGTTTATGGTTCGATTCCTTGTTCTTGAACATGTATTCTGATCATTTTGCAAGTTATGAGCTGATGTTAGTTTATGTTTAATGTAGTTTATGTAATAGTAGTTATAAACTTGTTTCTTGAATGAACTTTATGTTGTACTCTTGTTTGTATGAAACTTAAGTACTTTTTTCATGTTTGAGTCTCCATGATTATATAATGAACGTTTCATTGATGTTGAGTTCCTTATTATGTTTGATTGTCTTGGATAATGAATCTGTGGTTAGTGGGATGGTAACTATTTCTTGATTAATCACTTGTTTGTAAACTTGTTTACACCATGAAACTCGAGAGGGGTATTGGTTTTATCCAAGATATATCTTATTTTGATTAGGAATACTTTGTTGCACGTAAGGGTTCTAACGAATTATATGGTGTTGATTACATGTTCTTGCATGCGGTTTATGATCCTTGTTTAGTAGTTTTGGTCTGAAATTACTGACATGGTAGATTTGTATTCAAGACTTGTAAAGGTGAAATATGTTGTTATATGATCTACTTAAATGCTTATCCTCGTGGCTGTATTGTGACCATCGGTATTGCCTTCTTTGATAAGTGAGGTTAGAAAACTCCTAGCGGATGACTAATCTATCTTTAAAGGTTTACATGAATGAATATCAATAGCTCGCTAAAGAATGATTTTAGGTGGTTAACGTTTTTTTATCGCGTTAACTTTCCGAAGAATCATCATGTTAGAAAACTCCTAGCGGATGACTAACTGTCTTGAAATTGGAAAATTGATTAAGTGCTTTTGTGACATATCTGATAGATAACATGTTTAGGTTGTTTGTGAAACAAGATAATAGTATATTTATGTTTTAGTTGTAATTTAGATAACTTAGTTAAACAACCATTCACCTTATCCTATTATCCGGTAATATAATAACAAAGATTTAGTACATTATAACGCCCGTGTTCCATGGATCGATATCTGGCTCTTACCAATACTTTGCTGCATATATGACGGGATACACTTGTCCTTTGTTGTGTGTGTTTTAATGTTAAGGTATAAACCATTTTTATAAATATAAAACACATTTCGTTACATGTGAACATATTGTAAATAAATATGTATGCAAACATGCACGTCAAGTTTTTGGCGCTGCTGCCGGGGACCACGGCGAAATTAATGGAACAATCCGAGTTATTATTCTACCGGTGTATAAACTGTCAATAACTGTTAATATCTGTAAATTTTTGTATTTATTTATTTTCTTATACTTAACTGTTTAACTAATTTTTGTTTTCTTTGATTTACTAATTTGTAAACACCTAGCCTGGCACACCCACTAGGACTAACCGTTTGACTAACTTTTCTTTTTTCTAGTTTTACTAACTAGTGAATACCTAGCCTGGTACGCCCACTAGGTCTCACTTTTGACTAACATCCTAACTTCTTATTTTATTATTCGACTAACATTTAATTCATTTATTTAATTCAGTTATGTGTTCGGAATCGAACCATTTTTCTTTTATTCTTTCATTTCAGTTATTTTAATTCAGTCATTTCATTTCTGTACTTCATTCATTTATTTATTTATTTCATTCTAATACAGTTATTTCAGTATTTCATTTTTTTTCAATTCAGTTATTTCATTCCTGTTTATATTTATATTTACGCCCGTGTTCGGAATCGAACCATTAATATATATATTTATTTCATTTATGCATTTATTTCAATTACATTTATTCATTCTTGTTCATTTTTTTTATTTAGTTAACTGCTTATTCATTCATTTATTTATTTGTACTCAATTGTTTATTTATTTACTCCACAAAAATAAAACAACACTTTCTGATAAAATCATCAGATTTTCTGATAGATTTTGATAAACCCACTCGATTTTCTGAGACAAAAATTTCCACTTCTGATGAATTTATTTTGATGAATTTATCAGATTTTCTGATGGATTTTGATAAACCCACTCGATTTTCTGAGACAAAAATTTTCACTTCTGATGAATTTACCACATTTTTTGGTAAATTCAGATGGATTTATCAGAAATTCTGATGGAAATAAAATTTTCATCAGATTTTTATCAGATCTTATCAGATTTTCTGTTATGTAGCAAAAGACTTTATGATAAAACCATCAGATTTCTGATAAAATTATCAGATTTCTGATGAAGTTATCAGAATTTCTGGAAAAATATAAAAATTTCAGATTTTCAATGAGATAATCAAATTTCATTAGATTTTTATCAAATCTCATCAGATTTTCTGATAAAAAAAGTTTTCAAATGTAAATAAGTAAATAAACAAGTAAATAGTTAAGTAGTTATATATAATTGTATATATATATGTATATAATATAATAGTATTATTATTTATATTTATATTACTTATATTATTATTATTATGTTATTTTTTCCGTATAATGCATTCCTTATTACTTGCAGGTTAATGTCCACAACCCCTGTACCAGCTATTGCTGAGCTAGGCAACCAACCAGAAAATAACCTAAGAAGAAGCAGGCGGCTTCGCGAAAGATCACTTGTTGTGGCACAACGGATTACGGCCGCAATCGACGAACCAGTGATACTTTCTGATAGCGAGAGTTCAGAGGACGACAGAGGAAGCATTATGGTGGAGGACGACCAACCTTTGAATGAGACCGGCCGTCCAGGAGGAGAGGGCTTGCTACCAAGCATCGCCCGACCTACGATAGCAGCACCGAGTTTTGAAATTAAATCTAGTATAATTAACATGTTACAAAATTCTGTGCAGTTTGATGGGAAGGATCACGAAGATCCAGGTCGGCACATCGCATCATTTCTCGAAGTGTGCTCGACTTTCAAAATTAGAGACGTTTCTGAAGACACAATTCATTTGCGACTCTTTCCATTTTCTTTGCGAGACAAAGCTCAATCTTGGCTTTTGCTCCAGCAGGGTCCATCACGACTTGGAACGAGATGGCAGATCTTTTTATGCAAAAATACTTCCCTCCGGAAAAGACAGCTAAGCTAAAGAACTGTATAATGACATTCAAACAGGACGAAGGATAATCTCTACACCCAGCTTGGGAGAGGTTCAAAGATCTTCTAATCGATGTACCATATCATGGGTTGTCCAAAAGACAACTTGTGTTGAACTTCTACCAAGGACTCAACTACGACTCACAAGAACGCATAGACGTATATGCAGGAGGTGATCTTGGAACTAAGACACCAACCGAAGCCTATGTAATTATAGAAAAAGCTACCCTGAAGTCAAGTTCGCGTCACAGTGGAGTGCGAAATAAAGCATCATCTATTCCTGGAGTTCATCATGTGGACACATATACGGCTCTTGCAGCACAGATTGGAGCTTTGGCAGCATGGTTTGATCGAGCTCAGAACGTTTCGCAGGTATAATCAACATGTGAGCAGTGTGGAGTGTCACACGAGCCAGGTACTTGTGAGTAGGGTGTTATGTTTACATGCCACGAAGAAGTGGACTATCTGGGCAATCAAATAAGGCCCCAAAATAACCCCTACAATAACACGTACAATCCGGGGTGGAAAAATCATCCGAACTTTGGGTGGAAATCTAATTCTAATAACCAAAACCCACTGGGATATGCTCAACGTGCCCCCGCTCCACAACAGCCTCAGGGACAGCCTTACCAATCTCAAGGTCAGTCCTTCCTGCCACAATACCATCATCAAAGCTCCGGGAACAGTTCACAGCCGCACGCCTCTCAAAGTAACTCTAAACTAGAGGAGATGATAACACAGCTGTTAGGAAACTTCAATTGTGCTAATCAGATAGCCGAGAACCGCTACCAGCAACATGAGGAGCGTTTCTTGGTCCAAGAAGGGGAGATGAGAAGTCAGAAAGCTTCCATCCAGACCATTGAGAATCAGGTTGGACAGTTGGCTAAGATGTTGTCTGAGAGACCTCCGGGCGGTCTTCCAGGTAACACAAAGCCAAATCCGAAAGGGCGTGTCAATGCCCCGCACGTTTAACAAGTGTGGGGAGAAGGAGTCTAGCTATCGACTCGCTGACAAATTTAGCGAGCGTATTTTCACACGCTAAGGGTAATTCTGTAAATATTACATTTATCGCATTTATTTCCTTGTTCGTTAACTTTTCATGTTTTTAGTAGGATTGAACAAGGTTGATTCATGTCTTCGGAAGTTTTGAAGTTAGTTTAAAAGTTAAAACATGTAAAACCTGGCAAAAATGGTAAAATCTATTGAGAAAAAAGAGTTGAAGAGCATTCTGTTACTTCTGTCTGCAGAATGTATAGATGACACACGGCCGTGCACCTGATCCGCATGATTGTGCACTTCATAATCACATCTGACCAAGAACAATGTGCATAAGGTGGTCGTCGGACACGCAATACCGTGTGAACCGATTGCACTACCGTGCACAGCGGCAACGTTGCGAACCACTGTACACAGGTTGATGCGCACGGCCGTGTACGACTTATTAGCAACAATAATATTTCAGGTTATAAAAATGACTTTTCAAAAAAAAAAAAAAAAAACCTTCAAAATTACTAACCCTGGCCGCACACCCGTTCTTGGCTCTCCCACTCCTAAAAACAACCAATTTTTGCAAGGATTTAACTCAAATCTTCAATCAAGGTATGATTCCTTACTTGTTTTAGTGTGTGTTTATTTTTGTTTAATAATGGATTTGGTTTTACTCATTTAACGGTTTGATCAATAGTAATGTTTGCTGTTTAGTTAAGTGACGTACTTGGCAGGTTTGTAAGGAATGCACACAGAGTTGAGAAGACTTATATTCAAAATCTATTTCATACAAGTCTACTCCAACTCTGAGGGAGTACCTCTATCCTTTTTCACATTATTAGTTTAGCTATTCATAATCGCTTAACTAATACATGTTTCACATTGGGGACAATGTGAAGTTCAAGTGTGGGGAGGGGATAAGGTTAACTTTGTTTGTCCTTTCGTTTTTGTAAAAAAAAAAATACAAAATACAAAAACGGCCAGTTGTGTTCTTTAGAAAGCATCAGATTTGATCAAAACCGACAAGCCAAATTGATTTTTGAAAAAGATAACTAAAAGCGTGACGAAACAAAAGAAAGACTAGCATGTTTATCTTTATATTTATACCCATTACTTCCGTTTACGTGAGCATATTTTTGAGCCTTTACTGTTGCTTCTTTGTTTTTGCGGAAAATGAGTGAGCCAGATGTTTCATGTAATTTAGAACTTGTTATTTGTATACTTTTCAAGATCATGAATATGTGAAATTGCATGAAAATGACGGAGGCACTTAGGATACCCTTTTGTGTTAGCCTTTTTCTTTGTTTATATCCCACACCCAACATTATCCATTAGTCCGCCATGTTGAGCCTATTTTCCGTGTTTTTCCAATTATACCCAACTACTTAGCCTACTTAACCAAATTTAGCCTTTTTATTTTTAAATCTTTGTGTTAAAACTCGGCCAAAGTTATTATCCAACTAGCTTGTTTGTAATTTTTCCCTGTTAAAAAAAAAAAAAAAACTCAAGAAAATAGTGATCGAAAAACAGATCAAAAGACGATCAAATTAGAGCAATTTTAAGCACTGAATAGTACAAATATGTTGTATAGCTCGAAAAGTGTAAAATCGTCTTTAAGCGTTATTTTTGTACAGTTGTTGATTCATTTACGCTAGTTACAAATAACCACCGAGTTTTAACCATTTAGCCACTTTTAAATATCCATTCCATACCCTTAACCATAGCCTATCGTTACAACCATCAAAGGCCTCTTGATTTATGTTTTTTTCGCATATTAATTGGTGAAGTTTAGATCTTTTGGCAAGCTTATGATATTGCATGATTCATTGAATAGGCACCGAGTGTTTAACATACACATTATATGTATGATTCAGAAATTTAACCGAGTGTGTGTGAACATTGTGAAAAATATAAGGGTTTGCATGCTAAGTCAATCGAACATTGAATCATTGCTTTATAATTATCCTTTCATACATCTAACAAAGCTTGTTTGTTTTAAATCTTTGATGATGACTTTTTGAAAACCAATTTGACCACCAAACAAATTAGTAACTTTGTAAATATTCGGATTTGATTCCGTATTTTATTTTAAGTTTGCTTGAGGACAAGCAAAGTTCAAATGTGGGGATGTTTGATATACGTTAAATTATACATGTTTTTATACCCCAAAACACTTCCGTTTTAAGCGTTTTTTTTACCGAAAACACGATGGTTAGGTACCAAAATCGGTACTTTTATATTTTCAGGTCTTAAACAGAGCATAAAGGAAAATTCTAATGAAAACGGACAAATTCTGATGCATTTCTGATAAAACGGACAAAAAAATCTGATGACTGCAAAGTGTCGCACGACCGTGCGATCCAACCGCACTACCGTGCGAGACCTCCGACCTCGGAAGCACTGCCAGTGCGACTCATGGTGCCGCTGATTACTCGAACCGCACTCCCGTGCGAGCCTACCGCACCCCCATGCACCACCTGGACCATACTTTCTGATCACGATTCTAATGACCTCGCACTACCGTGCGACCAGTCGCATGACTGTGCCGATCTGATGACCTAGACAAGTTGTCCACTAGTCCACTTGGCTGACCCGGGATCGCTGAAACTGACGTCACCCGACAAGGCCTGACCGCACGGTCGTGCCAAACTGAAAATTGCCTATAAATAGCAGCATTCGCTACTGATCAAAATGTTGGGTTTTTCTCCATGTTTCTGGGTTCCGAAGCAGTCCTGATCAGACCCTTTTGAAGCTTAAAGATCGAATGGAAGCATAACCGATCCAACCCATCAATTCCTTGCTTGTTTATGGTTCGATTCCTTGTTCTTGAACATGTATTCTGATCATTTTGCAAGTTATGAGCTGATGCTAGTTTATGTTTAATGTAGTTTATGTAATAGTAGTTATAAACTTGTTTCTTGAATGAACTTTATGTTGTAATCTTGTTTGTATGAAACTTAAGTACTTTTTCATGTTTGAATCTTCATGATTATATAATGAACGTTTCATTGATGTTGAGTTCCTTATTATGTTTGATTGTCTTGGATAATGAATCTGTGGTTAGTGGGATGGTAACTATTTCTTGATTAATCACTTGTTTGTAAACTTGTTTACACCATGAAACTCGAGAGGGGTATTGGTTTTATCCAAGATATATCTTATTTTGATTAGGAATACTTTGTTGCACGTAAGGGTTCTAACGAATTATATGGTGTTGATTACATGTTCTTGCATGCGGTTTATGATCCTTGTTTAGTAGTTTTGGTCTGAAATTGCTGACATGGTAGATTTGTATTCAAGACTTGTAAAGGTGAAATATGTTGTTATATGATCTACTTAAATGCTTATCCTCGTGGCTGTATTCTGACCATCGGCATTGCTTTCTTTGATAAGTGAGGTTAGAAAACTCCTAGCGGATGACTAATCTATCTTTAAAGGTTTACATGAATGAATATTGTAGGAACGTTTGACGACCTAACGAGTCGATCAGAAGAGCGCTTAGACAGAATCAGAGGCGGAATTCATTGATTCGGTCTTCGTTAAGCTTGATTTCACTACTTAACGTCTCTTTTATTGATTATCTGACAATTATACACGTTCTGGAGACAAATCGGCAGGGCTTCGCCGTTACACGCATAAGACACACACTAATCAGGTTCGCTCCTATGACCTATATATAGACTGTCTGGTTCGCTTTTATGTCATGACATAAAAGCGGACCTAACAACTTGACATAAAAGCGGACCTCAACCTTGACACATGAGCGGACCTAATCAAGTGACACATAAGCGGACCTCACCTTTGACATAAAAGCGAACCTAACTAAACTTATGTGTTTCTTGATTTCCGATCTCTCTACAATCAACCCTAACCTAAGACTCGAACTAAGATGTGGTCGACAGACAACTGCACCAACAGACTCCCCCTTGAATGTTGACGGAATCTTCAGTGAGAGTCTTCAACATGACATTATCGATTTCGATCAGTCTTCTTCAGGAACTCTGCCTGGGATCATATGCCTGGATCCTTCTCTGGCTCTAACTTTCATCAGACTCCCCATATCATCATGCTGGGATCTCCGTCTGGAAATCGTTATCACCATTGAAATCAACTCCTGGCTTTATCTCATCAAACTTCTTCTCAGGTTCTGATGTATCTCCTGGCTTTCCGTAGCAACAGGATCAGAAACTTGCACAACTCAAACAATCTATCTCAAACAAACACAATTGTGATTCAACTTAATGAATCAACTAATCATTTAAGAATAATCAAGAGTTTTTCACATTTTACAATTTATTAAACTTTCCAAAATCTGATTAACCATTTCAAATCACTTTAACCAAACCAACTATTCATCTTGTTTAGCCTTTGAGATTTTGAATTTCAGCTCTCCAACATCAGTTGTCGAAAATCTTTTTGCATTTTTCAAATATGAAACACAAATGCAATAACATCAATTAAAATGCAAAAATGAAATATATACAAACATATTTTTGTGAGTTCGTGCAAGAGGATCATATCGGCTGCTGACTAGACACTAGCACCGTTAAGCTGTTATTTCATTTTAAGCTTTTAAACAGTTCGCGTTGATTGTCGATATATTGATCCACTTAAATTCTCACAAAATGTTCAACCTGTTCGGGATACAGATTTAGTGTTTTAGAACTTAAACATCTACATGTGTCCCACCTCAGTATATACTCCCGTATCCAGACCCCAGTATTCAGTCTTACAGGTGAGTATACCACAGCTGATATCTGTTAAGGGGTTATGTGCGAGGGCCGTGAGAGCTCAGGTCGATACTTCCGTATACGCAGAGAGATGACGGCTTCGACTTTAAGGTGGGTCCCCTTTAGAGGATCTTTTATTACAACAACAAAGATTATCAATTTTATTGTTTAATCAGATTGCTGAGGGCGAGCTTGTATTTCAAAGCTTTTTGCAGAAAGTATTATCCGGGGACTAGGTCAGTACTTCCATACAGCAGAAGTCCCGGGATAATACCCCAGATATCACTGAGCATAAAGACCTAGTATCTCAGAATACGGGACCCTTCAAACAGGATTTCAGGGGTTACCTATATATCCTGGAGGTGTTCCCCACGTAGACGTAAGTAAAATTTATGTTTATATCCCAAACTGATCTACTAACTCTGTGAAAACCTACCGACACATCTTTAGCGAGACTGCTTAATTGCATTTTAATCACTACAAATCTTTAGCGTACTGTGCCAGTCTAGCTGATGTACTATCATTTCCCCTATTCACACTTAAAACTCATTTTTAATTTTTTCGATGTTTTTGACATTTTCAAATTTTCTGATTTTTTAAAATTTTTCTCCCCCTAAAATCAAAATATGTTTCAATTTTGATTTTCTGGGAAAATTTGAAACAAACTATACAAATTTGACAACATGATATTGAATTGCTTTGATTCGCCATCCACTTGATGTAAACAATCAGAACTCCCCCTCTCAACAAACAATTTTCCCATTATGATCTCAAAACACTTAAGTTTGTTTTAATCAAAATGGTTTTTCCGGAAAACTTAGTTTGTTTACCAATCATTTGTAGGTACTGGGGATCAAATCATGTAGTTAACTCAAGTTCAATTTAATGACCTTGATTAACCACTTGTCGGATTGATCTGATTCAAAATCTAAACCACTTGAATCAATCACAAACAAACCTTTTACCTTTTGAATGAATGACGTTACCGAATACGAATTTTAGAAAGATGCTGATTCATGCTCCACGCTTACCAACCTGGGAACTCCGGCAAGTCAGGTTTTTTCTATTTAAACAGATTCACCCAAGCCTGACGGTCCTTGGGTGATTTCGAATTCTTGTTCAACAATGGTGGAAAGTTTGCATCATCCATTGTTAAACCCGAATTCTCCTTTTTTACCTCAACAACCGGCTCTTCTAGCTTTGACAAACCAGAATCATTGCCTGCACATGGCTTGTCTGACTTTGATCTGTCAGATTCATCGCCTGAAGGTGGCTTGTCTGACTTTAACACATCAGATTCATCGCCGACCATTTTCTTCTTCTTCTTCTTCTTTTCTTCTTTCGTCATCAGATTTGTATCTGATGAATTCGTCTTGCTTGACTTTGCAATCGAGGGAGTCGATTCATCAGAACTCTTATTTTTACCAACAGATGAACCTGAAGACAAGATCTTCTCTAGATACTCTCTCGCCTTCTTCCTCTTCTTCCTCAGTCTGTCTTTCTACCCTTGAGAAAGCTTTACTTTCCTCTCTGGAACTTTCTGTTCTTGAGCCTTTGATTTTTGAACTTTTGGTTCTTGAACTTTCCGTTCTGTTGGCTTGACATTGACTGGAATCTTTGTCATTTTCTGAGAATTAACCCTCAATCTTTCATTTGATCTTCTTGGGCAATCTCTGGCAATGTGACCTCTAATTTGACAGTTATAGCATCTTCTCGTCTCATAATTCCAGCTTTGGCAGTTAACAGCAATGTGTCCCTGATAACCGCATCGGTAACACACTCTGTTATCGTACCATGTACCACCTTCACACCAAACGCTTAGATCATAGAATTGTTTGGCTTGGTGATATTCCTTCCTCACGTTTGCTGGATTTGGCTTTTAAGCACTGTGGTCCGGCCTGCGCCACTTATTTCCAACAAATTTTGAGTTTTCATTTTTTACTTTTTGTAATTTTTCATTGCGATTGGATGATCGATCTGATGAACTTTTATTATCTTTTTGAACATTTTTCAAATTTTTATCTTTTTGTTTCTGTTCCACTTTCTTCTTCAAAGGTTTTTGCTTAGAGCATTCACCTTTTTCAGTTGATTGTAGAACAGTTTTCTGAAATTTTTCTTTTAATTTCAAAAACAATTTTTGTTTTTCAACTTTTTCATTTTCATCATCAGATTTCTCATCACAATCTTCAACTTTGACATTGTCAAAGTTTGTGACATCGTCACTTATTGGAACTGAATTGATTGGTTTTGGACAGGGAAATTTCAGACTATCTGATGCAGTCGCAAAATCTATCAATTTCTTTTCAAGGTCATCAATCTTGCTTCTGGAATTTTCAGCTTCTTTTTCAAGCTGAGATATTCTACCAAGATGAGACTTGATCGAACTTTCATTCTTATTTTTCAAATTTTCAAGAACAGACTTTTCATTTTCCAATATTTTTATCTGTTCTTGGAATTTTGATTCATTAGCTTTCAAATTCTTATTTTCAAGCTTTATCCAGAAATCCAAATCTTCTGAAAATATCTGTTTGCTTTCAAGCTCTTTTTCCAATTCTTTGATTTTCTTTTTAGCACATTCACCTTCTTTCTCCAATTTTATAATTTTCTGAAGATGGGAATTTATCATTTTCTGTTTTTCAATGTTGTTTTTGCTAAACACATCTCTCCCATCTTCAAGAATTTTCATTTGATTTTGAAAATCTTTCTCAATTTTTGTTTTTTCAATTTCACAATTTTTAATCTTTTCTTCAAACTTCTGATTTTTCAATGACAAACTGTTAAAATTACTTAACAGTTTGTTGTTTTCAGCTTTTAGTTTCTCACAAATACCCTGAACCATAAGAATCTGTTTTTCATCAGTTTGCTTTTCATCTTTCAACTTCTTGACTTCTGATGTCAAACTTTCCGCATTCTTCAATAGTTTGTCATAATTAGTCTTGAAGCTGTCACACTTAGAGCACACTGTTTCACTCTTCACAAATTCTTCAGCTTTTGAAGCTCCTTCTTCCTTTGCCTTGAATGTACCTGCACAGAACATTTTAACGAAATCAAGAGGATTTCCATTATTATCAATATAACAACCTCTCTTAAAATCGTATTTCATCACATGTTTTGCCCTGATACATTTACCAATCCTTTTGATCATCTCCTCAATCACATCTAAACCCAGATCCAGCACATGATTTTCTAAAACCTTTATCATTTCTTTCTTTTTCCTTCTGGTCTCAGAATCATGAGTCTTTAGTTTGCTGATGAATTGGTTTAGAGGTAATTTTGAAAAATTTGAATCCTTACGCAAATTTTTCAAACGTTCACTCCATTCAACAGATAATGCATCTGCAAACTTTTCTATCTTTTCAGAATCTGATAAAAATATCTCATGATCTTTTAAAAAACTGAGTAAGACTCTATATCGATTTTCTAACTCTTCCAAAGTTTCATTCTGCAAACTCACAAAATATTTAAATCTTTTGACCCATCCATCCTTTTTCACATTTCTATAACTGTCATCAATAAAACCTCGATGCCAATCATTAAATCTCTCAAAATAATAGTTTTCTTGTTCATCAAATACCATCGCCATATTTCAAATTATTCCGACACGTCTTTGTTGAACACAAAAGCGAACCAGAATATTCCTAAAAGCGAACCAGAATGTTCACCCGAGCGGACCAGAAAGTGATCCTTCGAGCGGACCAGAATTGTCTCTATCAGCGAACCAGAAAGTGATCCTTCGAGCGGACCAGAATTGTCTCTATCAGCGGACCAGATGATGTCTTATAAGCGGATCTGATGATGTCTTATAAGCGGATCTCAACTGTTCGTAAAAGCGAACCTGTTATGTCACTGTATCAAAATATGTCCTTAAAAGCGGATCTGTCTAGTCACTCGAGCGGACCAGACATTCAAAGGTACACAAAAGCGAACTAGATAAAACACTATAAGCGGACCAGGCAGCACTTAAAAGCGGATCTCACTCGGACATACTTTTGACCAATTTATACTTCGAATTTTGACATCAAACTTTCCAGGGTTTGTCACTGTACTATTGCGCACAATCCTTGAAATTTTGAGCAGTTTTTAACTATTGAAAGTGTCTGAAATGATGAAAGAAGGTGTAGAAAACAGAATTTTTTAGCGAAAATCGAGCTAAACGGTAAGAACTCTTCCTCCTGAGCTCTGATACCACTTGTAGGAACGTTTGACGACCTGACGAGTCGATCAGAAGAGCGCTTAGACAGAATCAGAGGCGGAATTCATTGATTCGGTCTTCGTAAAGCTTGATTTCACTACTTAACGTCTCTTTTATTGATTATCTGACAATTATACACGTTCTGGAGACAAATCGGCAGGGCTTCGCTGTTACACGCATAAGACACACACTAATCAGGTTCGCTCCTATGACCTATATATAGACTGTCTGGTTCGCTTTTATGTCATGACATAAAAGCGGACCTAACAACTTGACATAAAAGCGGACCTCAACCTTGACACATGAGCGGACCTAATCAAGTGACACATAAGCGGACCTCACCTTTGACATAAAAGCGAACCTAACTAAACTTATGTGTTTCTTGATTTCCGATCACTCTACAATCAGCCCTAACCTAAGACTCGAACTAAGATGTGGTCGACAGACAACTGCACCAACAAATATCAATAGCTCGCTAAAGAATGATTTTAGGTGGCTAACGTGTGTTTATCGCGTTAACTTTCTGAAGAATCATCATGTTAGAAAACTCCTAGCGGATGACTAACTGTCTTGAAATTGGAAAATTGATTAAGTGCTTTTGTGACATATCTGATAGATAACATGTTTAGGTTATTTGTGAAACAAGATAATAGTATATTTATGTTTTAGTTGTAATTTAGATAACTTAGTTAAATAACCATTCACCTTATCCTTTTATCCGGTAATCTAATAACAAAGATTTAGTACATTATAACGCCCGTGTGCCATGGATCGATATCTGGCTCTTACCAATACTTTGCTGCATATATGACGGGATACAGTTGTCCTTTGTTGTGTGTGTTTTAATGTTAAGGTATAAACCATTTTTATAAATATAAAACACATTTCGTTACATGTGAACATATTGTAAATAAATATGTATGCAAACATGCACGTCAGTACCCGGTTCAAAACTTGAGTGAAAAGATACGTGTCATGCTTGATTAATGAGTGTATAGATTGACATAACTCTGTTCGAAAAGATAGTTGGGAATGATATCATGCTTGTTTAAGTGTATGTTGATGATATCATATTTGGCTTTTCGAATGACAAATTATGAAAAAACTTTGAGAAAGTCATGAAAACCAAAATTGTGATGCCCATGATGGGGGAACTTACTTTCTTCTTGGGTCTTGAAGTGAAACAACAAGATGATGGTATTCTGATTCATCAAGCCAAGTACATTGAGACATTCTTGAGAAATATAAAATGTCTTATTGTACTTCCAAGAACACTCGTGTTGCTGCTCAAACCTCTCTCACTCCTAATTTGTCTTGCAAGCCTGTCAATTGACACAACTACATATCCATGATTGGTTCCTTGAAGTACCTCACTGCTAGTCGTCCGGATATCATGTTCGCTGTCTACTATTGTGCATGTTATCAGTCTGACCCCAGAGAATCTCATGAACTTGTTGTAAACTTATATTCCGTTATCTCAAAGGTTCACTAACTCTTGGCTTGTGGTATCCAAGAGATGATAATTTTGAACTGGTGGCCTACTCTGATGCTGATCATGAGGGGAGGGGGGTGCAAGATGACGCGACGATCTGTTTTGTAGTTTGAAAAAGACACATGATGTTTGTGCATATATATGTATATTAAGAAAAGACTCTAATGTAATGCAGATTACATCTGTTTTCATGTATAGTTTGTACAGTAATTTGAGCTGTTTTATGTCATTTTACCATTGGTTTTGTATATTATGGTGTCTTATGTGCTTTGCAGGGTCTCGGGAGTGAGAACGAGTTGAAACATTGAGGAAACAAGCACATGGGAGGAGGTTTGGGCTTAGTGAAGGATTCTCATGAAATGAAAATGGATATTTAAGAAGATGAGATGATAGAGAATTGAATTACGAACCCGTAGGCGAAAACAATGAAGAAAACGGAGTTGAAACGAGAAAGTTATGAACGGAACCGTATTCTCAATACGCGAGCCGCTCGCCATCCGCGAGGAGAGGGACTATATGGCTCGCGAGGAGCGAGGTGAAGCCCTGGTCAGTGCGTAAAAGTCCATATTTAAGCCTTATTTAGGCCCATAATTAACCCTAATCAATCCCAGACAACTATAGCTGAATTGGGGATATCTTGGGCGAAAATTCTAAAGCTTTTGGAGCGTGTTCGAAGGAGAAGAAGCATTAGTTGAATTGGAAGTGCTAGGATCGTTCGGCTTGTGATTTTATCATCTGGGTTTAATCGTTCTTCACTTTTGATTTCTTAATCAAGTGTTGTTACCTTGTTAATGCTTTTGCTTTCGCATTATTCATGATTGTTGGCTAGAAACCTAAAACTACCTAGATTGTGATCAACGAATGTTAAAGTTATGATTTTTAATTCGGATACTTGTTATTAACGGATTTTTATGTTAAAGTAGAAAACTTGATTATTGATTCGTTGTGTATGCGTATCTAGAATTGTTTAATTGTTGTCTATTGCTTCGCATGATCTTTGGTGAATGTCTTTCATGTAATAGGGTTATGCTAGATCATTGACTTTGCTTTTATGATTTGTTTGGTTAATCGGCCGATATACCTTAGAAGCGATATTCATTAATTGAGTACGTCTTGGTGTCGGTCTAGGTCTTCTACTAATCTTAACAACAGAGAGGTGCGAGATTATCAGTAGGTCTACTATAACAACCCTCATAAAATGCCCGAATGTATTCCGTATACGCAACACTAGACCCGTATAACCTTAGTTTTTATAAAAAAAACAAATAAAATAAGATTTTCATGTCGCTCGTGGGCCGTGACCACCTTGGCCGTGCGAGTCACTAGGTGCGACAACCCCTGGGATGCCGGAACCTCCTTGAGCCTCGTGTCCCTGGCTGTGGCAAACCTACGGTGGTGATGTGCCACCCTAGTCGTAGCTAGGGTTTTCCTCACGGGGCGCGAAAGAGAGAGGAAGGGGGCTCGCGGGGCGCGAGCGAGTGCCGGATTCAAGTATAAAAGGAGTCTCTCAGCCTCAGTTGAAATTCGTTCAAAATTCTTTCTATCTGTCCCTATAGTGCAAGTATAATAGCTCGGTATTATACCCCTAAAACACGAAGCTCTGCCTTGTTGTAAGTATTTTAATCCCGATCACTAATTCGTTACCCTACCCACTTGATCTAGGACTCCGTAACGCATGTCGAGGCTCTGCCTGACTAAGTTCGTTGGAGTTATGTCTCGTGTTGTATGGCTAAGTGACTTGGGTTATCTTACTAACACGTGTGCATTGTCTGTTTTTAATAGAAAATAATCAGGAACACCAACAGGAAGCTGTAGAATTACCTAAGTCTACAAAGTGAGTCATTCTCTTTTTCTACCAAACTATCTTTACAAAACCTCAAATATTTTCAGTTATACTTTCAATGATCGAGTCTTTGTATTCTACAATTGCTGCCGGTATGTGGGGTTTTGTATACACTACTAGGTAAGCGTTACTATTGGACAACGAGTTAGCCAATAAGTAATATGACCACAGTCATGGAACTGCCAACATGACAAATACTGAATGAGTATATTGGTAGATATAAACATCGTAATCGCTCTCAATACTGTAAAGTTATAAAAGCTTGTTTTGATTAAACTGTGATGCACTCGCCAGTATTTCTTGCTGATAAAATCTTTTTAAAACGCGTTTTAGGTAACTTAATGTGAAGCTATAAGAAGCCAGCTATGGAGCACTGAAGGCTTAAAGAAATGGCTATAAAAGTTACCTAAATAAAAGTTTATGTTTTCAGCAACTAGGGTTTATCCCTATAAATGTATTATCAATAGAACATGGGTTTTATCCCATTTATTTATTATAAAAGTTTGGTGTTTTGAAACTCTGAAATTATTTCCTAACTACGACCCTGATGTCTCATTTCCGCTGCCAAATTAACAAACACCGATACCACTTGACTGTCTCGCAGCTCCCGCTCCCGGGGTAGGGGTCGGGGGCTGCGACATCTACGTTGGTAAATTGCTAGGTAGGTCTATGTAGGAAGCTGTGACATATGTGCTTGTGTAATCATTGTATAACTCCAAACAGTTCAATTATCAATAAAACAATGTGTTTTGATCCCAATAATTGTTTATTTATGTTTGACATTGTGCACGTTTTGATTTTTGTTAGGATCTGAGTTTCTTTTGATCGTGTTTGTTTAACAATAATGAAGATGAAACAGAGATTAATTGCAGCGAAATAAATGAAATAAACTTTCAACACACAATCAATGAGAGAATAAGTTTAAGGAAACATGTTTGACATGAAATCGAATGATTGTATTTATTACAATACTCAATAACAATGCATGCATGCACAAATCTCCCCCTCAGCCTGAGCTCACTTGATTGTTCGTACAGAATGACTTGGTGAAGAAGAGAGCTAATAGAACAGTACAAAATACTGTTCTATTTATAGTACAGAACAACCACTGAGCCTCTTCGGCTGAGGTCACCATGAAAGTGACATCTAACCTCCTAACAACCTCTAACAACCTCTAACAACTGACCTACACAACCACTGATGTCTAACTACTGATTACAATAAACAAATACAAAACAAGACTAAACTACTAATTCTTCATTCCACTGTTATAGCTCCAGCAGTGCTTTGGTCTTCAGCAGTACTTGAAATATATCAGTAGATTGAGCTTCAGTACTTTAACAACATCAGTTTTTAAGAGCAGCAGTTGTTGTGAAGGGCAGTGCTTTGAGGCATCAGATGTTAGGACACTTTCAAGGGGAAAGATTATGTACAATATACTGCTTATGATGAATCCACTGCTCTGAACCAGTTTTGGCTTTAGCAATTGTTCCTTTGTAGGGTTCAATCCCAACAATCTCTCCCTGGAACAGATGATGCCAAAACTCTTCATTATTCTGGATCTTTATTGTCTCATCAGCAATTCCCTAACTTGCCCTTTGAATTGTAATTCAAAGTTCATGGAATCTTCATCATTTTCATCCCTGCAAAGTGGAAGCTCAAGGAGATCTTGTAAGTCTTCTACACTCAGGCCAAGTGCATTTCCCTTGATATATGCTTCACTTCACCACTGGATTTGAGCAGAGTCAATACGTGGGTCTTTTGATCAGACTTCCACTTTAGTATTTTTGAATCCAGTGGGTTTCTTGGGAGAGTCTTTATTTTTGATGAGTTTGGTGATGGAGGCCTGGTAATGACTGCTTTGGCAGGGTCTTGAGACTTTGCTAAGTCAGGATTGTTGGCAATCATATCTTGAAGAACCATCTTTATAATGTAGTCTTCTTGAGCCTTGTCTTTTTCTTCATCCATATGCTTTTGCTTTTTCCTTTGATAAACAGCAATAGCAGTGGTTGTAGCAAGTCTTTTGATTGGCAGGGCCTGTTTGATTGGAACCACTGCTTCTGGATAAACAGGCTTTTTGGGAGCAGTGGGATCCCTCTTTCTTCTTTCTTCCAACCTTTTGTAGGTTTCTAACACTTTTACCTTTGACCACCTTGTCACCTGATTCTTTGAGCCATAGTTTGCAACTATGAGCTCTTCCTTCATTCTTTTCAGCTTCAAGACCTTTTCAGGTACATTCTTTTTGTATTT
Source organism: Helianthus annuus (assembly GCF_002127325.2). Lineage (NCBI taxonomy): Eukaryota > Viridiplantae > Streptophyta > Magnoliopsida > Asterales > Asteraceae > Helianthus > Helianthus annuus. The sequence continues at coordinate 136,555,075 of NC_035441.2, forward strand.
GGACCAAACTGGAGGAGTTTGTTTTATTTTGTCATCAAGCATCTTTTGAATTCTTGCTATTTCTTCTTTGAGTTCACTTATGGTCCATTCTTTGTACTGATGCTTTTCTGCCTTGTATTTCTTATATGTCATGATGTGTTCAATGTAGTCTTGTTTCATGCTTTCATCATCCATTTTTGACAATTTCTGACAAAGATCTTTTGAGAACTGTTCCAAAGTTTTGACTTGTGCAAGCAGATATTGTAGATTCCTTTGAGTTTCTTTATCAATCTTTTCCTTTGTGTCTTTTTTTGATATATCCTCTTCTTGTTTGACCTCCAGTTGAAGATATTCTTCTCTGTTTCTTGGCAGAGGATAACCTTGAAGAGATGGGAGATGCCTTTTTTCAGGATCATCTTCAGAGTAGAAGGATTTGATCTCCTCCCTAACTTCTGGAAGATCCAAGGGGTATTTTACTCCTAAGGGAACCGAGGCAGTGTTTGGGTCAGTGGCTTGAACAGAAGAAATTGGAATAGGCTTTTGGACAGTGGATAGGACAAGAGGTTGTGAAGAAATTAGAAGTGGAGAAGGTACATTATCATCTTCAAGTACAACATTGGTTATCCTTCTCCTTTTGGGTTTTGGAGTGGTTGGTGATGTATTTGTGGGTTGAGAGGTGGTATTTGAAGTGATGGGTGACTGACTAACAGCTGTTGAAACAACTGGTGTTTCAACCACTGTTGTCACTACAACTGTTGATGTATCAACCGTTGTCTTCTGCTTTATGGCAGGTGGTGGTTTTTGTGATGGTGGTTTTGTTGTTGGTGTGGCAGTGGGTTGAGTAGTGGGTGGAGTTATGATAAGAGCAGTGGATGAAACAACATTTGTTGAAACCACTGAAGTATCAACAACTGTTGATACAACAAGTGTCTTAACATCTGTCGGCTTGGAGGTTGGCTTGGAGGTTGGATGTGAGGAACTTTTGGGGATTTTAGGAGGAGGTTTAATGGTTTTGGGAGGTGCGGTTTTGGGTCGACTAACCCTTCTGGTAGTCTTTCTTCTGTTTGAAGTACCCTGTGCCTCTTTAGCCATAAAAACTTTCTTTTCCTCTTCAAATCTTTTATCTCCCTTTGTTTCCATTTTCTCTTTTAACTTTGCTTTTTCTTCAGCAAAAGCATTTAGAGTCACATCAACCTTCTTTGATCCATCTGGCTTTGGAATTTCTACCACAAGTTTAGACATTGGATCTGGTGGCAGATATAGACCTTCTTTTCCCTTTTTACCTTTCTCCCCCTTTTTGGCATCATCAGGTTTTTCAACATAAATGATGGTAGGAGGAGAAGTGCCAGTGGTTTGAAGCAAATGGTCCTTGATTGCCTTTATATCAGCTTGTGTATCTTTGTACCTAGCTTCCATCACATTTCTGAACATTTGAAGCTGAATCTCATGTTCTTGATCAGCATACTGTCTCTGTTTGTGAAGCATAGGTTGAAACATGTGCCATAGCTCAGTGGGGGATGGAGCAGACGTTGAAGCAGTTGAGGTAGTTAATGGAGCTTTTTGAGATTGTAACAACTGCTGCAACATATTTTTGATATCTGCAACAAATGTTTCAATTTTATCTACCCTCTCCGTCAATTCTTGGTATTTTAAACCATCACCCAATTGAATGAGATCATCTGATTTCCCACTAGCAGTGGTTGTATCAGCAGTTGGACTAGAGGTTGTTTCCACTGGTTCTTCCACTGATGCTCCTTTGTCTTGGTACTGGGGACTTCTTTCCTCAACAGTGGTTACCATTGTAAACACACCAGTGGGTATTGGATACACACTAGTTGTCACTTTGGTTCCCAATGAAGAAATTGCCTTCAAGGGAGTCTGACTAATGAAACTACTGTCCAGGTATAAATCAGTTGATTCAATACCTGTAGTAGCTGCTACACTTGAACTACCACCAAGAGTTACGTGTAACTCAAGGGGTGTAACCACCTCAACTGTTGATGGGATAGCAATGGTAGAGGAATCAGACTCAGTCACTTATTGAGGTATTTTCTCAGTGATAGGTTGTTGAGAAGAACTGATTTTTGTCTGATCCATATCCAAAGCATTCAACATGGGTAAGAATGATGGTGGAATTTGTGAAGTGAGGATGGGGGTTGAAAGAGAATTTGCCCCGGGAGCAGGGCTGTGGAAGATGGATTCGAGTGGATCCAGAGCTTCATAATGTGGTGTCCCTGTGTATACAACCTGATCCTTTTGAGAGGATGCAGGAGGAGTTTTAGGCTCAGGTTGAGATCTTTCATCCAACTGCTGTGAGGAAGTAGCAGTAGTGGTTATTGGTGACTTTTGTGTTGTCACAGGAGTTTCTTCTGGGATCTCATCTTCCAGAAGGTCCTTTTTGGAGGGCTTGGGGGGCTTTTTGGTAATTTTCTTTTTGGGTTTTTTGGTGATTTTTGGTGCGGGTTTCACAGCAGTGGTTGTGTTGCTGTGATCACCAGGAGCAGTAGGCTCAACAGCCGAAACCTGAGTAGCAGAGGTTGTCTCAGCTAAATTCTGCTCAAGTTCCTCTGTTTGTGTTTGAGAAGGTTTTGACAGCCTTGTAAATGTTTCAGAAGATAGGCTGTTTATTTGGAAAGGATTTCCTTGGATAAGCACATTTGCACTATCCTTTGGAATTTTCTTTTGTAAATAAAAACCCAAAAACCTTTGAAAAAGTAAAAATGGTTTCTTTTTGTTTTTTATATTATTAACATTTTTGACCATATCATTGAAAATCTCCTGGGAATAGTTAAAATCAACTTCAACCATTATAGCATAACCCAGGTAATAGATTTTCAATGGTATTTCATTGAAGGCAGTTGTTTTATTTGACACACACATGAGGAGGGTATGGAATAAAAATCTCATAGGAGATGGAAAACTCCCTTTTTGAAAAGTATATTTTTTCATTTGTTCCTCATACCCCCTCTCAATCAAATCAGTTTGATATTCTTCCTTTGGGAAAGAATTTTTACCTGTAAGATCATTCACTTCAAAAATCTTTGAAATGGTTTGTGGTGTGACAGCAACTTGAATTCCCCCAACTGTTGAAGTAATAGCCTAGGGTTTTTTGTCCTGAATTTCAACTTGTGCATGTTTCCAGAAATCTCGGAGGGTATCGAGGTAGATTGGTGCGTTGCAGGTTAGCAAAGTTTTGTACTTTGAATTGAAAAGAGCATCAATGACGAAGTGAAAGGTTGTGTTTTGACTTGATTTCTCAAGTGTACACAGGTAGTTATGAGGGCTTTTTAGTGCGAGAGCCATGGAGAATCGAAGGTAGTTGCAAGTAGAGGAAAAAGATGAGTGATTTGAGGGATTTTGATGATAACTGCTTTTGAAAGGAATTTTGAATTCGATTCGACAGTGAAAACCCTGTTTGGGGTTTTGAGTAGGGTTTTATAAGGTGAAAAAGTGAATGCTGATGTGGCAGCGGTTACAAAGATCTGACGGCTAAGTGCTGTCCACGTGACAACCTCTGATGAATAATGGATGACAGTTGTTTGGGAAACCACTAATGGATCAATATCAGTGGTTTACAGTGGTGAAAATGAAAACAGTGGCTGATTTTGACTATCAGTGGATAGCTTATCAATGGATTAAAACACTGATGTTTGGCAACAGTGAATGTCAATGAAAATGTGAGAACAGAGGTTGTCTTTTAGCAGTGGAAGAAATCAACAAATCAGATGTTTGAACCAAGACAGTGGTTATGGCAGACTTTTAAGGATTAATGAAAATTTTCATTTTTTGGCTATTTTTAAGGATGAATTTTTGATTTTCTGAAAACATTTTAATGCTTTATTCATAGAAAAACAGGATTTTGCCTGTTATTCCATGTTAAGCATGCCAATCCTAGAGATCAAGCTTTCAAAGGTGGATGTGTCTAATGCTTTTGTTAGCACATCTGCCAGCTGATCTTTAGTTGGAACATGGTGCAGAGAAATCAAAACTTTTTCATAGCAATCCCTCACAAAGTGATGTCTGATGTCAATGTGCTTGGTGGTTGAATGTGAAATTGGATTTTTGATGATATTTTCTGCCGCCTGATTGTCCAACATGAGAGGTGTCTTTAAGGCAGTGATACCAAAATCCAGCAGTTGATTTTGAAGCCATAGTAGTTGGGATGTACAGCTTGCAGCAGCTATATACTCTGCCTCAGCAGTGGATGTTGAAACAGCTGCTTGCTTTTTTGCTTTGCCAAGATATTAAGCAATCACCTAGAAATTGGCACCCTCCAGATGTGGACTTCCTTGTTGCATTACATCCAGTAAAGTTACTGTCTGAGAATCCTGAAAGCTTAACATTCCCATTAGCAGGATACCAGATACCAAGTGTGGGAGCACTTTTTATGTATCTGAAAATCCTTTTCACAGTTTGAGGTTAGACTTCCTAGGGGCTGATTGGGATCTTGCACAAACACATGTTGCAAACATGATGTCTGGCCTAGATGCAGTTAGGTACAATAAAGACCCAATCATGCTTCTATATAAAGTTTGATCCACCAAATCATCCTTTTCATCAGTCATGACTAGCTTATTTGTTGCCATGGGTGTACTACATGGTTTACAATCATTCATCCCAAATTTGTTTAAAAGTTCTTTAGCATATCTGATTTAATGAATGAAAGTGCCATTTTGCAGTTGCTTTACTTGGAGACCAAGAAAGCACTGTAGTTCACCCATTGCACTCATCTCAAACTCAGCTGTCATGAGATTTCTGAACTCTTCAAACATTTTTGAACACGTGCTTCCAAAAATGATGTCATCCACATAAATCTGGACAATCATCAAATCTTTCCTTCTCCATTTTAAAAACAGTGTTTTGTCAATTTTGCCTATTGTGAAACCAATAGAGAGAAGAAAGGTGGAAAGAGTTTCATACCAGGCTCTAGGTGCTTGTTTCAAGCCATACAAAGCTTTATTTAGCTTGTAGACATGATTTGGATAAAATGGATCCTTAAAACCAGAACATATACCTCTTCTTGAATCTTACCATAGAGGAATGCACATTTGATATCCATTTGAAACACCTTTATGTTGTGGTTGACAACAAAGGCCAGGAACAGTCTGATAGCTTCCAATCTTGCTACAGGGGCAAAAGTTTCATCATAATCAATGCCGTCTTCCTGTCTGAAACCTTGAACCACTAGCCTTGCTTTATTCTTGACAACAATGCCCCTTTCATCAGTTTTATTTTTAAAGACCCACTTTGTGCCAATAGGACTCACACCCTCTAGCAGTGGTACAAGCTTCCATACTTGTTGTCTCTTAAACTGTTGGAGCTCTTTTTTCATGGCCTCTACCCAACTGTTGTCTTTTAGTGCCTCTAGGTACTTGACTGGTTGATGGAGAGATATAAAGCCAGCAAAAGGACAAATGTTTTGGGATTGACTTCTGGTGAGCACCCCTTCGCTGATGTTGCCAATGATTTGGCCATGTGGATGAGACTTCAAGAAGATCAGATCTCCTTTGTATGGAACAATGGCATTTAAGGGTAAGGGCTGCAGATGTGAATCGTTTGAGCTAACAACTGTTGTTGACTTTGATGATCCAACAGTGTCTTGAAATGGAGGTGGAGGAATAAGAGGAAGTGGTGTGGAAACATGTTGACTTTTATCCACTGTTTGAAGATTTTTATCAACAGTGTTTGATGATGTGGAAATAGGGGTTTTGGGGCTACTTTTGTCAACAACTGTTGATGTAGCAGTGGATGAGCTTTGACAACTGTTTTGAACATCTGTTGCTCTGGCAATGGATTTTAAATTTTGTTGTGGGATGATCACTTCATATCCATTATCTGATGGAGGTGGTTGAGATGGACCTGCACTGTTAGTCTTGACAGAAACATTTTCAAAAGTGAATTTATCAAGATCAAATAACTCAGCAGGGTTTGCAGGGATTTTCATTGAAGAAAGTTCATTGAACTTTACATTCAACGTCTCTTCCATTGTCGTAGTTCTTGTGTTAAACACTTTGTAGGCTTTAGTAATGGTTGAGTATCCTAAATGATAACCACAATCTATTATGGCTGCAAATTTTGAAATTGAGTCTTTTAAGTTCAAAATGAAACATGGGCAGCCAAATACTTTAAGGTATGAGATCAGTGGTTTGATTTTATACAGAATTTCATAGGCAGTCTTTTGATGCCTGGAGTTGACCAAAACTCTGTTCTGGACATAGAAAGCAGTGTTTACTGCCTCTGCCCAGAAAGTTAATGGCAAACCTGAATCAGCAAGCATGGTTCTGGCAGCCTCTATCAGTGTTCTATTCTTTCTCTCAACAACTCCATTTTGCTCTGGTGTCCTTGGAATGCTGTACTGCCTTACAATTCCTTTTGACACACAAAACTCATCCAACTCCCTATTTCTGAATTATGTGCCATTGTCACTCCTAAAGACTTTTACTGGCAAGTCAAACTGCTTTTCAACCTGCAGTCTCATCTTTAGAATGTAAGAAATAAGTCCATGTAAACCTAGAAAATTCATCTACAATTACCAAACAATATCTTTTCTTTCTTAGACTCAGGACTTTTACTGGGCCAAACAGATCCATGTGCAGCATTTGCAAGCACTTGGCTGTTTTGGACTGTTCAGTGGACTTAAATGAGCTTTTATGTTGTTTTCCTTTTAAACAGGAAACACAATGCTCTGGACAGGTGAACAGTTTTTGTGGAAGACCTCTTACAAGGCCCTGTTTTGACAAAGCAGTGATTGTCTTGAGATTTGTGTGCCCCAATCTCCTGTGCCATAGTTCTGTCTCTTTGTTAGAGGCAGCTGAGAACAGACAGGCATCAGTCCTGGGGCTCTCTTTTGACAAATCAACTACATAAACATTGCCACTCCTTTGAGCAACAAGTTGAGTTTTTCCATTTTTTATTATTTCTTCAATCTTTTTAACCATTTCTGGTCCAACAATCCTACAACACTCCTTAGTAAAGAATGACCCATACCCTTTGTCACTCATTTGTGAGACACTAAGGAGGTTGAATTTTAGATTGTCTATCAGATTGACATTTTCAAACTTAACATTTCTAGACTGAAATGTACCAGAACCCATCACCTTCCCTTTACTATTATTACTAAAAGATATATCACCCCTCCACGAGTTTTGAATTCCTTGAGTAGGGCTCTACATCCAGTCATGTGCCTGGAGCCTCCATTATCTATATACCAAAGACTATCTAAGCATGCAGAAGCTCCCTGCACATCAAGTAAATAATTAGTTCAGGAGGGTCTCTAAAGCCAATAAGGCTTTGGATGGGGTGTCAATAGTGTTTGTGTTAAGTTCAGGAAGATGGACAGTGGTTAGCTCAGGGTTTTGGACAGTTTTTGAAACATTTTTCTCTAACCACTGTTGGGGGTCATTTCCCATCAACTGTTGATAACCAAAGGGATGCCTGTTTACTTTTGGTTTAGAAGGCCTTTTGTAAGCCTCATAAACATGTGGGACCCTTGGGTATGGTGGTTGGCCTCTACCTCTTTGGTATTGGTTAGCAGGGGGTGCATCTGTCTCCTGAACCTCTCTTTTAATAGAGGTTTGGTTCAACTGTTTTGTAACAGCTGTTTGGACAAGCACAAATGGTGGTTGCTTTTTAACTTGTGATTTTGATGAACTCATGAGTGTTTTTGAAGTGTACTCTTCCTTTCTGACCTTAAAGGATTTGAGGTACATACACTCCTAAGTGAGGTGATTTGATTTACCACAGATGGTGCAGCTCTTTGAAGGCACAATGGTGCTTGTTTTGTTAATGTCATAAGCTTTCAAATGAAAACAATCTTTGGTCAAATGATTTTTCTTTTCACAGAAATCACAAAATAAGTTTTTAATCTTTTCTTTTCTTTTCTTCTTTTCAGACTCCTTTGCAACATAATTTTGAACTACTGTTGGGATGTCCTTAAGAGGAATTACCTTGGCCTTTGGAGCTTTGACACCATCCACAGTTAAGAAGTCCATTGGTTTGAAATTTTCAAGGATGTCACACTCATCAGACTGTGTGGGTTTAAATTGATATTTCTCAATCTCCTCAAAAGTTGAGGACCCCACAGGTCTTTCCAGAGTGATTTTGTTGCCATTTTTATCAGTTATTTTAACTTCTTGACCATCCTTGTTGGTGGGTATGATTTCAACAGAACCAGATTGATTTGCAGCAGTGTTTTCAACTTGGTCATTTTTCCTAAACCCTATGCCAAATTTTACATTGCTTTCAATCTGTTTTTCAAGCATAATTTCATAACCTTTGCAGGATTCCACCCATTTTTCACATGTGATTTGGGTAGATTCCAACTCCTTTTTGCAGGTTTGATATTTTTCTATCATAGCCTGAAGTTGGTCCTTGGTTATGCTATGCTCATGTTTGACGCTGCAAATCTCATTTTCTTTTTCTGACAATTTGTTTTTCAATTCTTTTAAAGATTTTTCAAATTGTACTTTATTACTCAACAATCTATCTCTAAGGTTTTCATTCACCTCCTTGATGTTTGCAAATGCTATGATGTATTTGTCTGAACAAAGGTTTTTAAGAACCTAGGGTGATACCTTAGTTGCAGCCATCATGGCACAATCACAGACATGTTCACTTTCTTCTGGCTCTTTCTCTTCTTTTTCACCTTGTTTCTTCTTGTAACGCCCTGCTTTTTCGTACTATTCAAAATGAGAAAGTCATGTCTTGTATTTCTATTTTTGGAAGCTTGTTCCTTTTGTATTTCGTATTAGTTTCAAACCATTGTAAATCCGAGACTTCGATCGCAATGAAATTATTTTTTCTTATATACATGCGTATACGTGTTGCAACACTTGAATTATACGTTACCAATCTCAAATGCATACGCGCAACCAATACCCGACATACTGGTACTCATAACTTATACGTGCTTGTTAGCTATTAAATACGTGGTTAAATAATAATAATAAATCTAGTAATAATATAATAATAATAATAATTTTAATAATAAGATAATAATAATATTTCTTTGATAAAAAGAAAAAAAAATACTTTAAGAAGTCCTAAAGGCAGCGAACAAAACAAATGAATGTTATAGTTTGCTGCAATTAAAAGAAATCTCTCTTTTCCAAGGTTGCCGCCCAAAATCGATTATATCAATTCCAGATCCCACCTCGACCTCCACACGATCCCACAGCCATCTCGATTTCTTTTCTTCTTTCTTTGAACCGCCACAAACATCACGACAACAGCATCCTTCACAGAAGTCTGACACCCTTGCCGGAGAGGAGATAGTCGCCGGAGAGAACTCGCAAGTCGCCGGAGAAGAAGCCGACGTCGCCGGAGATCGAGATGGCGACCGGAATTCTAACATCAGATCCTCGTTTGTTATTTCGTTTCGGTATACATTCCTCCCACTGGTTCCATTCCATTTTTTTTTCGTATTATTTATAAACTGATGTTGATGATGATCGGCGGACCGGCGGTGCTGCGGCTCGGTTCAGTTCTGACAGGTGGTTCAGGTTCGCGTCCGGCTCCGACGGCAGTGATGGTGATTAACGGTTTGAGTAGACTCGGGTTTGGGTTCCGTCACGGTACGGGTCAGATTCAGGGTGCGAGTCAACGTTGAGTTTCGGTTTAGTCAGACTTCGACCCGGGATTCCCGTCGAAGATTAACTCGCCCGTTCGGTATACTTTCAATCCAACAAATCCTTTTATTCGTTTTTTTTATATAACTAAAATAGAGATCATGAACTGAACGTTAAAATAAATGTATATAGTATCAGTTGATGTAATGTTCTATTAATTGAAGATGAGGAACACAGTGGGTTATGTTCATCTTTTTGGTGAAGATGATGGCCTCATGCTTCTGTTAATGTATATTGTTTTATATATATATATATATATATAATCATAACAAGACAAGTTGCTTAAATAAACTATTTAAACATTTGCTTTAAATAAGAATTTCATGATACATACTGTACACATTTCTAAAGTTGTGTGCAAGATTCTATATGTGATATATAAATTCACAAAACTACTTGCGTTTTATATAAAAAAAAGAAGAAAATAAATATTATACAATTAACCATTATAATATGGCTGAACTCAAATAACTAGCAAATTATTTTAAACCCTTTTAAGTTTCTTTATTTTTTTATAACAATAAAATCAATCATGAGTTAATTATAAAAGCAATTATTACGTAAATCCTAATTATTAGGATTACTTATTTAATCCATAAATAATAATGATCTCTTTATGTGCCATTTTAAGCATCTAGGCTAACCTCTCTCGTTCGTTCTTCTAGAATTCCATTCACTCATGCACCATCGTTTGCCCTTATGAGGTGACCTCGGTGTTCCATTCTCCTAATTTCATACGCTCGTCAACACTTGGATAATCGGAAAGCATATGCAAATTAGTGAGTATACTCGCAACCCCTTTTTATGTTTACCACTTTTTGGGGTGTAACATACTACACTTAAACTTATTCTTTATGCAATGCACAAAACAATCCTTATACATGAATACTATGTTATGATACTTGATGCTTACGTGGACCATACTTATGTGATATGTTTTAGTCATTAGCTCTCACGAGCCTCCCTTCGACATGTATAGCGCTATAGGAGTAACGCACCGCCCCCCTTAAACTTGGGTCATGTTGAATTAATTAAACTTTCTTGCGTAAACAGAGGTTGGCTAGAAATATTGCATGCCACGATAGGTTGATCTCGTATAAACTAAGTTGCCGTGTGGATTCGTTTTAAACTTTTATACTTATACTTATACTTATGCTTAAACTTGTATACTCGCCTTTGCTTTTGCATTGAACTTTATTTTAAACATGTTACAGGTTGAGGATGATGATGCTATGAAATGAAGTAGCGTTGATGCCTAGATACACATATAGACGTTTAGGTTTAATCGTTGTATCAATTTTGATTATGTTGTATTGTAATTCCTTTGAACTTGACGATTATTTGATTTCTTTGTAATGTTGACAAATGAATTATAAAATGAAATCGGTTTATTAAATATTGTCACAAATAGCGTTATGATGTCTCTAGCAATCTTCACACTTCGTCTCATCCCGATGTTTCCGCCATTGGTTGGGGTGTGACAGATTGGTATCAGAGCCATAACTATAGGGAATTAGGAAAAGTAGGAATGCTTTAACCTAGTCTATAGTTTAGAGCTTTATTCTCGTGTATCGCTTGAAACTACTTGCATGCTACTTTACTCGCTTCTCATTTATTCGCCTTGACTTTTAAACATATAAGTCGCTTGTGTGTTAATATTTGAATTGCTATTCTTATGTGTCAATACTCGTTTACTATGTGTCGATACTTTGATTTATTGATCTATTCTTTGTGTGTTATTCTCAACATGCCTTTTATGTGCTTATACTTGTTTGTTATTTCCTTTAACATACGCCTTTTTACAAGGCATTTTACTCGATTTTTTTTCTTAAACTCGAAAACACTCATATTATACGAACGAGACGAGTTTACCACAATAGGCGTGAAACCCACAATTTGGTAAACGACTCTCACCCCGCTTGATTCTATTTTTCGCACGAAATTCACCATTAAGTTAGGAGTGAAATCCACATCTTAACGGAAATTTCAAATCTCAAATTCTAGTGGACCCTCGTCAAAGTGTTGAAATTAAATTTTGACCCGACGAGTACCAACCACACTTAGGATACGAAATCGCCAAGTTAGGGGTGAAACCCGCACCTTGTCGACTAGTTCCACTCCTTGATATTTTTTTTTAAAATCCCGCCAAGTCTCGAAATTTCGATTGATTTGGGACATGTAGTAACCGGAAGGGTAAATACCGTTAACCGACTTGTCGGCGAGAGTATTCCACCTATTAGGCCAAAGCATGCTCCCCAAACTCGAAAGATTTTTCGACCACTTTGGTTAGTCAACGTTTCATTTTGGAACCCTCCGAGTTTCCTTTTATCAAACTCACGCTTTATTATCTTCGATCTTTTGTCAATTTTGAACCGTTTTGAGATTTCACTTTTACGCATACATTATACTATTACTTTTCATATGGTTATGCATCACTAGCATGTAATTTTCTCGTAATTTTATTTACTTTTTTTTGTAACAACAAGTGGAGACATATCGTCGAGATAGGGGTGATTTCCTTACCTTGACGATTAACTCCGCTTCTTTTTCTCATCTTACAACGACCTAACCAATGGGTTAGGGGTGATTCCCTTACCTAGGTGGTCGTTACCGATACTTTCTATTAATAGACTATGTTATGTAAACACGATCATTTATACATCTAAATCGTTTATCATTAGTCAAATCCCTAATTATTTCAAAATGCATTGTTTAAATGAACAAACTTCTTATCCTACAATCTATATTTTCATATAGCTTACACAGGTGAAATTTTAACTTTTCCGTAGACACTTGTTTCTCAATATTCAAAACTTCACGAAATACTACTCGTCAACCTAGTCGGTCTAACAAATCCATTGCCCATAAAATTTTGTATTCAACATAACTATTGAAACACTTATAAAATATTACAAATATTATTCGACATTTACTAAAAATTCTTTCAAAAGCAATAAAACATTTTATTAAAAGACGCTTTTTCAGCAAACACTAAGTCCATATACCAAATTCCTTTTTCTAAAGGATCAACTTTTCACGAAAATCCGTAAACTTCGAAACTTTCTAATTCAAAGTTACTTAAAACGGCGCAAACTTATTAATCTCTAGAACTTTTCAAAACCTCACTCGATACGTCAATTAACTTCAAAACACGTGGGCAAGGAAACTTCATAAGGACCGACAAATTTTCAAGTTTTGTAATCTCTTTTAAAACCGTGGTAGCATTTCCATTCCTTTTTTTTACAAAGCACGTTTCACGTAACCAATAGCTGTTTTATATTCCCTTACATTCACAAACTAGATTCTGCATTTCATGACAACTCAATCTATTTAACTTCACGTTTTACGCAAACAACTACGTATGCATACCATTTTATACGTTTTAGTCAATATCTCACAACAATCTCACGCGTGTCATTCGTTCACTTTTTCTTTCATACTCAAAACTTTTGATCTTTTACGCACATAAACTCGTGTATTTCGATTTATACTATAAACCAAAATCATTATTTTCTACATCCATGCTTATACATTTTACGCCTTCACTTATGTTCACACTTACACCTTTATGTTATACTCACGATTCAAAATTCGTACGTTTTACGTTAATAAATACACTCACAATTATACACTTACGTTGTCCTTACATTCATGTCTATACTACATTCGTATTCATATTCATATTCATACGCTTTATGTTTCCATTTGCACTTACACATCTTTGTTGCACTTATATTCATACACATATACTTTATTCATACTTAACCTTCATGTTTTACATCTATATTCATATTCATATTCATATCTAAGCTCATACATCTTACGTTCACACTCATACTTGCACTTATACTCATACGCCTTGTGTTTACGCTTATACTCATGTTGTACTCGCATTTATACTCATTATTCATACGTTTGATGATTTTACTTATCCAAATACTACTTACACGGTTTATGTTTATGCTCATACATACATGCATATTCATACTTAAACTCATGATTCATACATTCGTAACAGTACGCGAGCGTAATCCGAGTGATTTGCTTGCGTGGGTCCCATACATACTTAAGCTTGGACTTGCTTACATACTACATTCTTACACGTACACATTCTTAAATTTTAAATTATGTATACCCTGATTCATACACAACTAGTACAAGCTATGCGGATCATGCGACGATCAATATAATCACGGGTGCACACGGGATTATAGTGATGGGCGTATGAGAACGATAGAGTGTACTACTGTGTATGGTAAAACACGGAACGTAACATGACACCGAATACGAAACGGACGTTACATGGTAAAAACATGGTGGATACGCCGCTGGTACTTCCTATATATAAGTGTTTTCATCATGTTACCAAACTTTCGTAATACGTGCCATGAGAAAGTCGGTGTTTTACAGAACTTTTAGACCTAATACAAACTTTAAACAACTCACAAACGCATTATATCCGATTATCCACGACGAGACCTCATTCTTAGCGCACTACTTTCGGTTACCCGATACTTATGCTATTCTTATACTCATAATCGTTTATTAGACCAATCGTTCACCCTTATACCCCAATTATCCTCTGTTGTATCAAACTCCAAAGCCTCAATTTTAAACAATCCTCCTCTGTTTGCCAAAACCCTTTCAAGTCTTCCTTCTGGATAAATTTCGGGACGAAATTTCCTAAAGGAGGGGAGACTGTAACGCCCTGCTTTTTCGTACTATTCAAAATGAGAAAGTCATGTCTTGTATTTCTATTTTTGGAAGCTTGTTCCTTTTGTATTTCGTATTAGTTTCAAACCATTGTAAATCCGAGACTTCGATCGCAATGAAATTATTTTTTCTTATATACATGCGTATACGTGTTGCAACACTTGAATTATACGTTACCAATCTCAAATGCATACGCGCAACCAATACCCGACATACTGGTACTCATAACTTATACGTGCTTGTTAGCTATTAAATACGTGGTTAAATAATAATAATAAATCTAGTAATAATATAATAATAATAATAATTTTAATAATAAGATAATAATAATATTTCTTTGATAAAAAGAAAAAAAAATACTTTAAGAAGTCCTAAAGGCAGCGAACAAAACAAATGAATGTTATAGTTTGCTGCAATTAAAAGAAATCTCTCTTTTCCAAGGTTGCCGCCCAAAATCGATTATATCAATTCCAGATCCCACCTCGACCTCCACACGATCCCACAGCCATCTCGATTTCTTTTCTTCTTTCTTTGAACCGCCACAAACATCACGACAACAGCATCCTTCACAGAAGTCTGACACCCTTGCCGGAGAGGAGATAGTCGCCGGAGAGAACTCGCAAGTCGCCGGAGAAGAAGCCGACGTCGCCGGAGATCGAGATGGTGACCGGAATTCTAACATCAGATCCTCGTTTGTTATTTCGTTTCGGTATACATTCCTCCCACTGGTTCCATTCCATTTTTTTTCGTATTATTTATAAACTGATGTTGATGATGATCGGCGGACCGGCGGTGCTGCGGCTCGGTTCAGTTCTGACAGGTGGTTCAGGTTCGCGTCCGGCTCCGACGGCAGTGATGGTGATTAACGGTTTGAGTAGACTCGGGTTTGGGTTCCGTCACGGTACGGGTCAGATTCAGGGTGCGAGTCAACGTTGAGTTTCGGTTTAGTCAGACTTCGACCCGGGATTCCCGTCGAAGATTAACTCGCCCGTTCGGTATACTTTCAATCCAACAAATCCTTTTATTCGTTTTTTTTATATAACTAAAATAGAGATCATGAACTGAACGTTAAAATAAATGTATATAGTATCAGTTGATGTAATGTTCTATTAATTGAAGATGAGGAACACAGTGGGTTATGTTCATCTTTTTGGTGAAGATGATGGCCTCATGCTTCTGTTAATGTATATTGTTTTATATATATATATATAATCATAACAAGACAAGTTGCTTAAATAAACTATTTAAACATTTGCTTTAAATAAGAATTTCATGATACATACTGTACACATTTCTAAAGTTGTGTGCAAGATTCTATATGTGATATATAAATTCACAAAACTACTTGCGTTTTATATAAAAAAAAAAGAAGAAAAGAAATATTATACAATTAACCATTATAATATGGCTGAACTCAAATAACTAGAAAATTATTTTAAACCCTTTTAAGTTTCTTTATTTTTTTTATAACAATAAAATCAATCATGAGTTAATTATAAAAGCAATTATTACGTAAATCCTAATTATTAGGATTACTTATTTAATCCATAAATAATAATGATCTCTTTATGTGCCATTTTAAGCATCTAGGCTAACCTCTCTCGTTCGTTCTTCTAGAATTCCATTCACTCATGCACCATCGTTTGCCCTTATGAGGTGACCTCGGTGTTCCATTCTCCTAATTTCATACGCTCGTCAACACTTGGATAATCGGAAAGCATATGCAAATTAGTGAGTATACTCGCAACCCCTTTTTATGTTTACCACTTTTTGGGGTGTAACATGTTTTACTATTAAACTACACTTAAACTTATTCTTTATGCAATGCACAAAACAATCCTTATACATGAATACTATGTTATGATACTTGATGCTTACGTGGACCATACTTATGTGATATGTTTTAGTCATTAGCTCTCACGAGCCTCCCTTCGACATGTATAGCGCTATAGGAGTAACGCACCGCCCCCCTTAAACTTGGGTCATGTTGAATTAATTAAACTTTCTTGCGTAAACAGAGGTTGGCTAGAAATATTGCATGCCACGATAGGTTGATCTCGTATAAACTAAGTTGCCGTGTGGATTCGTTTTAAACTTTTATACTTATACTTATGCTTAAACTTGTATACTCGCCTTTGCTTTTGCATTGAACTTTATTTTAAACATGTTACAGGTTGAGGATGATGATGCTATGAAATGAAGTAGCGTTGATGCCTAGATACACATATAGACGTTTAGGTTTAATCGTTGTATCAATTTTGATTATGTTGTATTGTAATTCCTTTGAACTTGACGATTATTTGATTTCTTTGTAATGTTGACAAATGAATTATAAAATGAAATCGGTTTATTAAATATTGTCACAAATAGCGTTATGATGTCTCTAGCAATCTTCACACTTCGTCTCATCCCGATGTTTCCGCCATTGGTTGGGGTGTGACACTTCTCCTCTTCTTCAGCAGACCAGCGGTCAGACAGTGGTTCCAACAGGGGTTCTGAATTTTGTTCCAATAGTTGTTCACCAACAACAGCAGTAACCACTGCTTCAGCACTGGATGTTCCTTCTTCAGTTTCCATCCCTTCAGGAATTGACTCTAATGCTGCAAAACAGAACTCATCACTAGAAACAACATTATCAACATATAGAGCAAAGTGTTCATCACCTAGATCCTCAGCAAACTACTCCAATCAACAAAGTCTTGGGTGAAAAAGCTTTGCTGATCTGGTTGAACAACTGTTTGTGTAGCTTGTTGAGGTGCAACTTGTTGCACCTAAACCTGAGGAACTGGGGCCTGGACATACTGTATGAATAGTGGTTTGGACATAGTGCACAGGAACAGGGGTTGCAGGGTGTGCATAGTGAGCAGTGTTTACATGAGCAACAGGGGCATATTGGGAATAATGCACAGTGGTTTGGTTATGTTGTGGTCTTGGGCTAGGATGTGTGATGATTGGTGCACTATTTTGACTCCTACACTCTCTAGCAAAATGACCTAACCTATTACACTTGTAGCATCTGATCTTTGATTTATCCAAACCTACTTTCAAGTTCCCATGTAACCCTGGAAATTTTCTCCCTGTTCTCTTATAAAACTTGCTGGTTCTAACACTCAGCAGTGCAAGTTGGTGCAAAATATCCATTTCTTCTAGATCAATTGAATCAAAATGCTAGAGATCATTGAGTTTAAAGCACAGATTGTCAGAATTCTGGTTTTCTCCATTAGCTGTAAAAGCATAATTGGATGAGTAAGAATCAGAGTTGTTAAAAGCTCCACCAGCTGTTATGTCAATGTAATGATCATAACCCTGATCCTTACTACTACCAGATTCTTCCTGACCCAAAAGAGCTGTGTTGTCAAATGAGTAGTCATCTGCAACTTTCCCAGTCTCTTGTAGCTTCTTTTTCTGGTTCAACTCCCTTTCATAGGTCAGGAGTCTACCATGAAGCTGGGTCAGGGTCAGATCTTTGAACCCAACTGAATTTCTGGTTACAAAAGCAATTGTGTCCCATTTTTCAGGAAGTGACCTAAGAAACCTACTATTTTGAGTTGAATTAGCAAATTTAACCTTAACAAGTTTTAGTTCACTTATGAGACAGCTAAAACGTTCAAACTGTTGTGTTAATGATTCACCCTTAATGTAACAAAAGGTTTCCTACTGTTGATTCAAAACTTCCCTGTTGTTTTCAATTACTTCTTTAGTCCCACCAAACTATTCCTTAAGTGCATCCCACAATTCCTTGGCACTATTACGATGTAACAGCCCAACATAAATTTCATTTGGGAGTGCAGATGCAACGATGCTAAATGCCTTGGCATCCAATTCAATTTTCTGAAAGTCCTGTTCAGAATAGTTTTCAATTTTGTTAGGTACCATAACTTTTAGATCCTCAGCACTCGGCACCATTGGAACATGTGGTCCAAAGACAACCAACTTCCAACATCCGATATTCTGTTGAGCTAAGATGTGACACATCCTTCGCGCCCAGATGTTGTATTCAGATCTGACCAACATAGGTGGTTTGAAGAGTGATCCAGTGTTGTTTATATTATCCTGTGATTGTGACGCCATTCTGGTTGTTTTACATGTACTGAATAATCAACTTTGTATGTGATTACACCTTATTCTGTTTTTCAATTAAAACCGAACAATCGAACAATCGAGAGTATCAATGAAATTGAGCTGAACTTTTACGTCAAAATGATTGTTAGATCAAATTTGACTGTCCTCGCTCTGATACAAATTGTTAGGATCTGAGTTTCTTTTGATTGTGTTTGTTTAACAATAATGAAGATGAAACAGAGATTAATTGCAGCGAAATAAATGAAATAAATTTTCAACACACAATCAATGAGAGAATAAGTTTAAGCAAACATTTTTGACATGAAATCGAATGATTGTATTTATTACAGTACTCAATAACAATGCATGCATGCACAAATCTCCCCCTCAGTCTGAGCTCACTTGATTGTTCGTACAGAATGACTTGGTGAAGAAGAGAGCTAATAGAACAATACAGAATACTGTTCTATTTATAGTACAGAACAACCACTGAGCATCTTCGGCTGACGTCACCACGAAAGTGACATCTAACCTCCTAACAACCTCTAACAACTGACCTATACAACCACTGATGTCTAACTACTGATTACAAAAAACAAATACAAAACAAGACTAAACTACTGATTCTTCATTCCACTGTTATAGCTCCAGCAGTGCTTTGGTCTTCAGAAGTACTTGAAATATATCAGTAGATTGAGCTTCAGTACTTTAACAACACCAGTCTTTAAGAGCAGCAGTTGTTGTGAAGGGCAGTGCTTTGAGCCATCAGATGTTAGGACACTTTCAAGGTGTAGGATCGTTTTCTGACCCAAACAAGTCGTTCAGAAGAGTTTTTGCTCAATACGAGAGGCGGAAACAAACGTATTGAGGTAATTCAGCTTACAATTCACTTTAAATGTCTTTCTGATTGATATGACAAAGATTTACAGCGAGTAGACAATTCGACAGCAGTTCGGCACTGAAACCGAAAAGTTACAAATGAGATACAAGACACGAGTATTTATAGGCATGCCTATTTCGTGCGAAACAGCCCAAGCGAAATAGCCAGGTCATTTCATACTAAATGACAAAGTCATTTCGTGCAAAATGGCTTATCCATTTCGTGTGAAATAAGCATCTAACATGCTTTCTCGTTTTTCATGCCCTGATCTATCTGTTTTAATTCAAGACTCGATACAAGACGAAGTCGATAAACATATGCACCAACAGACTCCCCCTTGGATGTTGACGAAGTCTTCAGTGTCGAGTCTTCAATCTTCAATCTTTATCAGTCATCATGCTCTCTCCAAAGTATCTAACAATGTAAAGCATCCTCAATCTTCTCTCTTCTCTTCATCAACTAATCTTCCTCTTGGATATTGATCTTCAAAGGTTCAGAATCGCAATCTGGCTCTCAAGCTTTCTAATTCTCTTGATCAGATCTCTTGATTCCTTAAGTTCATCAGCATCAACAGCTTGTGCAAACCACAGATCCATGATCAGAACCTGGCTCTTTACATCTACAGACTCTCCCTTGCTAGCAGACTCCCCCTTAAGTTGTGTTTGGGATCATAGTCAGGCTTTCACAGGTTCAAGATCAAAACCTGGCTCTTACTCATACCTGCACAACCTCTACCTTACAATAAATTTCACAAACTTAAAATCTAACAAATTTATATATCACTTGTAGATATTAATCAATCAATAAATGATTTTATAATGTTAATCTCTGATGAACCACTTGTAGAAATAACATTTTTTCATTCAAACAATTTTTCATCTCAAACAAATTTTCCCAAACCTTTTGTTCATCATGTTTAGCACTTGGAATTTTGAAAATCAGCGTTTCATCATCAGTTATTTAAAATAAGATGAAATAAAATCTTTTTGGACTTTCAAAACTTTATGCTAAAACACATTGAAAATCTTTTTGAATTTTTGAATTTAATGGAAAACAGTAAAGAAATATTTACATTCTAGGATGATATTGTTTGTAAATATTTTTGTGAGTTTGTGTAAGAGGATCATATCAGATTATGAGACAAATTACTAACACCGTTAAGCTTTAAACATTTTAAGTTCTAAACGATTCACTTAGATTGTCAGTATACTGATCGACTTAAATTTTCACACAGAGTTCAACTGATTCGAGATACGAGATTAGTGTTTTAATGACTTAAACTTATTCGCGTGTACCACCTCAGAATATACTCCCGTATCCAGACTTCTATATTCAGTCTTACATGTGAATGTACATTAATGATATCTGTAAACAGGTAAATGCGAGACCATGAGAGCTCAGGCTAGAACTTCCGTTCAGACAGAGAGATGATGGCTCGTCTTTAGGTGTGTCCCGTTTGGGGATCTTTTCTTCAACAGCACATGATTAGCATTTTTCAATATTTTATCATTTTTTGTACTGAGGGTGGGCTTTATTATTAAAGCTATGTAAAGTATTATACGAGGACTAGGCTATTGCTCCGCAAAATCAGAAGTGCTGGTATAATAACCCAGATATCATCACGCACAAAGACCTAGTATGTCAGAAATAGAAAATCTTTCAAACAAGATTTCGGGGGTTACCCATATATCCGAGAGATGTTCCCCACGATATAAGTAAGTTTGATTTTTAAGTTTATATCTCTAAAACAATCTACTAAATGAGTAAAACCTACTGACACATCCTCAGTGAGATCGTTTATCGCATTTGACTTTCCAAATCTTTAGCGTGTTATGATAGCCCACTGATGTACTATCATTTCCTCTTTTCACAACAAACCTCAAATTTTTGAATTTTTCAATGTTTTTGGCTTTTTCTGGTTTTTATCATGTTTTTGGATTTTTTCAAAATTTTTACTCCCCCTAAAATCAAAATATGTTTCAATTTCGAATTTCTGAGAAAATTTGAAAACAAACTGTACAAATAAAATGACAACTGATTTTCAAGCTTCAATCCTCCATCCACTTGACATAAACAATCAGAACTTCCCCTGACAACAAACTATTTTCCCATTATGATTTCAAAACACTTAAGTTTGTTTTAATCAAAATGGTTTTTCCGGAAAATAAGTTTTGTTGAAATTCATAAACCACTTGTAGCCTTGTAGGTTAGGGGATAAACTCATCACTTTGTTTAATCAACCATTTTGAATAATAGTTAAATCAAGTTCAAATTAATGACCTTGATTAACCACTTGTAGGAACAAACCTCCTGTCAACCACTTGTAAAAAAAATATGACAATATCAAGAAAATACCACATGTAGATCGAAATTTCACAGATGTGAATTTCTCAATAAAGATGCCGATTCCTGCTCCATGATTACCAACTTGGGAGCTTTGGCAAGTCAGGTTTTTCAGTTAAAGAGATCCTCCCAAACCTGACAGTCCTTGGGAGATTCCGAGTTATCAACACTCGGTTTCTTTTCTTTCATCTTTTTGTCATAAAATTCCTTCACCCCTTTGACTTTCCCATTTTTCCAAAATATGTTGCACTTTGGGGTTAAATGCTTTTTCAACATCAAACTCTTTCTTTTCAGAAAAGAATTGATTTGCAATTTCAACTTTACCAACTTTTTGTTTAAAATTTTCAGCCCTCAATGGTGGAAAATTTGCATCATCCTTTGGCGGAACTGATTTTTCAACACTTGGTTCAATTTGTGGCTCCTCTGACTTTGTGGAATCAGATTCATCGCCAGAAAATAGCTCCTCTGATTTTGACGAATCAGAATCATTGCTAGAACTATCATCAGATCTCTTAACAACCCATTTTTGGTTGTTAAGATTTGCTTTTCTTTTATAAAACCTTTTTTAACATTCACCAACTTCAAACTTTGAGTTTTTGAAAACTATAAACGGTTTAGTTGGTGGTTCATTTTCAATCATCTTTTCTTTCATTTTAAGAGACACTCTCTGTTTTGATTGGATTGCCTTTGGACAATTCCTGGCAATATGACCAATTGTTTTGCATTGAAAACAAGTTCTTGTCTCTTTCTTCTGAACATCTCCATTCTTCATTCCTTCTTGCTTATTCGCAAGGAATTCTTTGTTAGATTTCTTCCAGAACGCGCTTTTCTCCTCTTCCTTTGAGCTTGCACCTGAAACAAATACTGTTTTTGTTTTAGAAATTTTCTCGTTTTTATAATTTTCAGGTGGAAGAAAACCGAATCCTTTCCTTTTGAAATTACCGTTATGGTTTGGTTTCTTTCGATAACCTGAACCAGAACTGTAACCTTTTTTTCTTGTTTTCTCTTTGTCAAACTCTTGAGGTGTATTTTTTCGGTTTATCAGAAAGATTTACATCTTTTATTTCAGAAATATTAATTTCTGTTTGTTTGAAAACCTTTTTTTATCATTTCAGTTTTGACACCTCTTATTGGAAATTCTTCATCAGAATATAATTTGTCAGAATCATTCAAAGTATATGCAACTTTGAATGTTTCATCACTCAAATTAGATTTTGATAACAGAAATTCTTTATTGTAAACTCGTTTCCCCTTTTTGACTGTTGAACTTGACATTTCAGACTTTGACTCTGAATTTGACTCCGACTTTGACTCCTTGGTTTCATCGTTATCCAACACCTGATCGACCACTTTCTTTATTAATTTAGACTCATGATCAGTGTCAGATGATGTGAAAGTAACATCAATGTTGTCTGGCAAATTTTCTGAAGACTCAGACTCCCACTGTAAATTTGTTGCCTTTTTGACTCTTTCTGAATTTGGATTTCGTGGAGAATATCCATTTCCAAGCGGGGGTGGACACTTGTTGTAACTGACACTTTGTTTCTTACCAGAATTTTTCACTTTAGTTTCTTCTTTTGTTTCAGAAGTCTTTACTTTAGATGCGACTTCTTCAAATGCCTTCATGCCTTCAACAGTTGGATAAATCCTGTCAATAACATAAGAAGTACATGAGTAACTTTTTAACAACCTATTTACCCTTTCTGTTTCAATCCTTTGAGATTCCAGTTTCTGTTCCAGCACAGCACACTTCTCAATGTAATTATTAACAACTTTCTGCTTTGTCATGAAAGCTCCTTGAAGTGTCTTCATAGCTGTTGCTTGTTCACTGCTTGATTGATTGTACTGATTCATTGCTTTGTTTAGAACATCATACGATTCTTTCAATCTGTTCATGTTATGAATCAAAGTACTGTTTTGCTTCTTCACTGCTTCACAATTTTCACATTTCACTGGAATCTTTTGTGCATCAGCTTCTGCTTCAACTTTGAAAGCTGGAACTTCTTTTATCTTTTTCTTACGAACTTCTTCATCATCACTACTAACTTGTTTTTTTTAACTTTCTTCTTTTTCTTTCGAACTTTTCCATCATCACTGTCACTCTCTTCTAACATTCTTAAATGTTCTCTCATTCTGTTTGCATAATAATCATCGTTATCACTATCTTCAACAACTCGAGCAACAAAAGCTTTGGCTTTTAAAATTTCTTTATCTGGACAATAATTGTCCCAGCTAAAACCTTCTGGTAATTTTTCATCATCTTGATCTATTTTACCATAAAGAGCTCTCTTTGATGACTCTTCGATTGCCTTCTTAGCATGTGCAGTTTGTGGTTCTTGTTGATGTGGTTGTTGAGCAACTTGATGATAAATCGCTTTTCGATAATAATCATTGTTGTTGAACGGATTTTGAGCTCCACTTGCTTCGCGGTTCGTACACTCTCTCTTGAAGTGTCCTTTTTTCCTGCAACGAAAACAAGTAACTTTAGATTTATCAAATCCTAAAGTAGAAACATTTGCATCACGGAAATCATCTCTTCCTGTGATCTGTTTGAATTTCTCAGCTCTTCTTAACACACTTGCCATACACCACTTTATATCCATCAACTCCATCTCCTCAGCATCAATTTGATCGTAATCCTCTTTTGTCAACATTGGATTCCCGATCCTTCCTGCAACTAAGCTTCCATATGACTCTAATACAGTCACCAACAAAGACATATGACTTTTTGTAACTTCTTCTGAGTAATTCTGATCATTTTCAAGATTCAGTGCAATGTTGCATTGTAGAACTTTGCCACTCTTTTTCATTGAAAAATTTGGATCAAACGGTGGATATGAAGAAAAACCAATTTTTCTACTTGATCCTTGAGAAGACCCTCCAGACGAACTTTTAGCATTGAAAGCAGTTTCAATCTTTGGTGACATGTTAGTTTTATCATTGATACTTCCTTTGTAATAAAGACCAATGTCTTGTTCACCATCAAAATCCTTCATTCTTGAGATCTTCCGTTATTCCATCTCTTGAGCTTCTAGTTTTTCTATAAACTTTCCCAGTGTTAGATTCCCAAAATCTTTCTTATTTCTCAACATCATAAGGTATGTGCCCCAAGTTTCATGCGGCAACACATCAGCCAACTTTTCAATCAATTCCTCATTATCTTTTGTTATGCTTAACCTCTTCATGTTAACAATCAGATTGCAATATCTTTCAATGATCTGCTTGGTGCTTTCTGTTCTTAAACCACGAAATAGATCAAATTCTTTCTTCAAAAGCGATTTTTTGTTCTTGATCATTTCTTTACTTCCAACAAACTTTGATTTTAATGCTTTCCAAATTGAATATGCACTTTCATTGTGTTGTAGTAAAACCAAGATATCTTCTTTAACAGCTTGATGCAAAAGACTAGTCATCATCTTTTCATCTTTGTATTTCTTTTTCTCTTCAGCACTTAGATTTTTAATAGCAATAACCTCTTCATCGTCATTCACCGGTCTAACATATTTTGTTTCAACACATTCCCAAGAATCCAAGTAATTTGCTTGAACCCAATTTTCGAATCTCTCCTCCCATCCTTTATACTCCTCGATATTCATGAGCTTTGGCAGTTTTTGCATGGTGCCTGTTTCATTTTCTAACATTTTGTGTTGTGCAATGGTAATCGGAGTAGCAAAGGCATTGTAAAATTCTTCTTCCATGATTCGGTATCAAAATGTCACAAAACCAGATTGTTCAAACGAAATGACCTGCAAAACAACTTCAAACGAAATGAGTTCACACGAAATGAAGACTTTCACACGAAATGAATGATTTCGTGCGAGATAGTCAAACGGAATACCAACTTGGTGCGAAATGAAGTGATTTTGTATGAAATAACTGATTTCGTACGAAATGACAGTACTTTCAAGCGAAATGAGAATGCTGTTTCGTACGAAATGAAGATTTGAAGCAGTTTCACACGAAATAGTGTTTTCGTGCGAAATGAAAGTAACTCAAGCTATTTCGTGCGAAATCAACGTACTATTTCGTGCGAAATAGATGAAAGAAAGTGATTTCGTGCGAAACCAAATGTTCAATTCGTGTGAAATGCTGCTGATGTCATCATCTCGGCCATGTTTTTGTCAAATTGATCAAGTTTTAAGCCGTTTTAAGGTCTGATTCTTTCAAGGCTTTGTTAAAACACTGTTATGCATATAATGTGAGAAAATCAAGCCATTTTATCCGTGAAAACTTGTTAATTTTGAAAAAGAAGGTGTAGAAATCAGAATTTTGAGCTGAATTGAAAAGAACTCTTCCTCCTGAGCTCTGATACCACTTGTAGGATCGTTTTCTGACCCAAACGAGTCGTTCAGAAGAGTTTTTGTTCAATACGAGAGGCGGAAACAAACGTATTGAGGTAATTCAGCTTGAAATTCACTTTAAATGTCTTTCTGATTGATATGACAAAGATTTACAACGAGTAGACACTTCGGCAGCAGTTCGGCGCTGAAACCGAAAAGTTACAAATGAGATCCAAGACACGAGTATTTATAGGCATGCCTATTTCGTGCGAAACAGCCCAAGCGAAATAGCCAGGTCATTTCGTATGAAATGACAAAGTCATTTCGTGGGAAATGGCTTATCCATTTCGTGCGAAATAAACATCTACCATGCTTTCTCGTTTTTCGTTCCCTGATCTATCTATTCTAATTCAAGACTCGATACAAGACGAAGTCGACATACATATGCACCAACACAAGGGGAAAGATTATGTACAATCTACTGCTTATGATAAACCCACTACTCTGAACCAATTTTGGCTTTATCAACTGTTCCTTTGTAGGGTTCAATCCCAACAATTTTGTTCGATTTTAAACTCTAAATCGCTTTCTGGAAAGTTATACGCAAACTGATGCGTAAACATAATCAGTTTAACGCGACAAACACTCCGGAACATCAACATATGCTTAACATACCTTAAATAACCTTTACATAACTCAGAAATAAGTTTTGAAGGGTTTGGTATGGCAAAAACAAGTTTATTCGATCGCATGGACTATTTGCGACAAACTGCAAAAGTCTTCTGATTCGTATAGTAACGCACACTCCAGAACATGATCATAAGTTAAACATACCATAAATATCCTTTACATAGCTTAGAAATAAGCTTTGAGGGGTTCGGTGTGCAAAAATAAACTTATTTGACCAATAGGGACTAAAAGCGTCAAAAAGTGCATAAGTTTGCTAAAATACCATTCGTCGCGCAATTTGGATCGTTTTCGCAATTTGGATCGTTTTCGCAATTTGGATCGTTTTCGCAATTTACATTCTGAACATATCCGGACATCAAAAATTTATTTTAATCATTAAAATATTATATTTTAGTGATAGGAATGCTAAAATACCATTCGTCGCGCAATTTGGATCGTTTTCGCGTCCGTTCGAGTTTCGTCGTAATTAACCAAATAACGTGATAGTACGACCAAACGAACCGACATCAATGATATTTCCAAGAATATTTCATGTCCCCTATACTTTAACCTCATGGTAGAGCCTTGAAATTGGGTTAACGGGGCTTAAACGCGTCGAAAAACAAGTTTTAAGCATGCAGGGACCTGTTCTGTCAAAACATGAAACTTTTAACTGACCTCCCTCGCGCCACGCGCCAGAACCAGGTATCCCTGGTGCGCCACGTGACAGCTCTAGTTTCCAGAAATTTTTAAATCTGCATTTCAGCTGCTGTTCCTTGGTTTTTAACATGGTTTTTCAATACATGGAGCTGGTTTATGTGCTCCCCAAGTATTCTAATCTATGGGCAACATGTGTATGGCCAAGATCAAGCTTTGATTCACACAAAAACACATGGAATGATCTTAATGGATCATGATTTTCTATAAATAGCCATGGGTTTTGCCATTTTCTTTGCTCATTCAAGTTCTTTCACTCAAATCTCTGATTTGGAAGCTTTCACACATGTTGAAGGCTTCATTCATCAGTTTTCTTTGTTCTTGTTCCAAGCTTGGACCTCTTGTAAGTTTCTTTCATGCTTGGTTATGTATTTCAAGCATAAAACTTAAACAGTGTTTGACTTTTTGCTTTGACCATGAATTGGTCAAGACAAAGTTCGTTTGAACTTTGCAACATGAGCGTAATCACGATGGTTATAGTTCCTTGTGACTATACCTACTGATTACCATGTTTATTAGGCGTAGTGACGAGTCATAGTTTTGGTCAAAATGCCGATTATGCGCATTTTGCGACGAAACTATTTTCGGGTATCAAAACACTTTGTTTTGATGTCAAACCTATTTTCTAAATTAGTTAAACATGTTTCAACATGTTTAACTCGTCACTTTTATTTAGTGCTTACTTAGGGTTGTAAGATAAGCGGTCTAAACAACCGCTTAGACTTTCGAACCCGACCCGTTTGGTCGATCATTAGGATCCGACCAAACATATTTTGTGACCATAGTTGTATAGGGAATAACCTTCCGAGGTTATACCTTATGGTCACTTCGTTTAGTTAGTTGTATGATAGGTAGTTTGTATGCCTTAGGAAAATGACCAAAATGCCCTTTTTACGCATAATTTCATTTTAAGCATATGTAACCTAAATTTGACATCTAAACTGATTATGCAATGTTATTAGACATGTTAAGGCATATAATACTTGTCATAGGACTAGTTATGCGGTCCGAATGCGCTTTTGCGCGAACGACACGTTAAAGTAGCGTAAACTACCTTAACGAGTCGTAATGGGTCATAAGCACTTAGGATAGGTTCCGACTTAGTATGTAGGCTTTGTTAAACCATATCATATGAGTTCCAATACTCATTTGGTTTACGAGACCTCATTCTATCCGATCTTCCAATTTAAGTTCGGTTTATTAACATAGTTACCTATATTAGGTGCCGTTTGATTCCATGATCCTTCGAGCGTTACTTAGTTGTTATTTCAAGACTATTAAGCAATATCAAGTGAGTACATAGTCCCCTCTTTTACCGCTTTTAAATATTTTGGGGTGATACACATGTGTATACTTGTTACTTTCATACTTTTCATGCTTTTTATGACATAACCATGCTATGTTCACTTAGTACACATATAGTTCATGATTTCACTAATGTTATGTTTACTGAGCATGCTAGCATATTGATTTCATAAACATTTCTACTTTTTACATAACATGCTTACATTGGTTTGACATTTGGTATGTTTAACGGGACTAAAATACGTTCATTAACACTGACACGCCGCTCGGTAGTATGTAGTGGTACCATAGGAATTGACAACTCCCGTTCCTGGAATCCCAGGTTTGTTTGGACGTAAGGAATGACAGAATTCGATATACATAATTGATAAACCTTTGACTTGTTAAGGGTTTGTCCGTCAGTCGCAAGGCTTGAATGTATGCGATAAACACTACTAATTAAATGTTCTTATCAATAAAAGCATTGGTTTTCAAAACATAACTTTTGATTCAAACATTTGTTTATTCAAAAACATTGTTTTACACATGACATTTGGTTTTTACATGACATTTGATTATACATTGACATACACATGTGGTTTGAGTAAATACTTTTTACTCACCATATAAGACATTGTTGTTACTAGACATTTGGTATATAAGACATGATTTAGACATGACATTTAGACATTAAACATTGTTATACATGAACATTTGACATTAGTTAAACAAGACATTTTGGTGGTTTTTGGTGAGTGATTTAAATAACGAGGCGTGTGTCATATGATAAAAGCATGGTGGATACGCCGCTAGTACTTCCTATATATAAGTGCTTTTATGATATTACATATCGTAGCGTTATTTAAACTATTTCGACAAAGACATGATACATTTTATACAAATAACATATTTTCACAAGATATTGTTTTACAAATGACATATTTTATACAAACTCATTTTACTTGGCTATTCACTTAGCCATACACCTTTCTTTTATATCATTTGATTTTATATCGATTTTCATATGATTTCATAAACGAAAACATTTTATAAGGTTCATGACTACTTTTTGTTAAACATTTCTTTTAACTATAAGTCATGAATCCTTCATCAATAAAACCTATGTATCTCACATGCATTTTTATGCTGACGTACCTATTTTCACATGTGTTTTAGGAGCTAATGCGTGATGATGTTCGTGACACACTTAGGCGGACTCGGGCCTTAGTGACTTAAAAGCAGCAAGAATAGTTTAACTTAGGTTATGTTTTCTCTGTTTTCAAGACAATGTAAACACTTTAAATTTAAATAAATCCAAACTTTAATTACCATGTGTTGTGAAACAATAATTCTGTCGCTCCACTCCCCGACGTTTCCGCCGCGATTTGTTGTGTTACGTGGTCGGGGTGTGACAGAAGAGTTGGTATCAGAGCCCATGGTTGTAGGGAATTAGGTTATTAGTAATGCTCTTGACCTAGTCTATAACCTTTCTAGGACCCTAACACGAGTTTACTTACGTTTAGATTCTAAGACAATACCGTCACCTATCTTTAGGTGACAACCATAATAAGAACACAAGTTACAAATCCGTTTTTGAAAACCAATCATCTATTCCTAGATGATTTATTATAAGGTTTTGAACCTTTAAAGTTTTCAAAATCTCGTCAAAGTTCGGGTCTTTATAAGGTGAACACGTGCAATCTAGAAGGGTGGGTGCCTGTACCTCAAGTTTTCTGTCTAAGGCTAGAGTGTTCGTACAAATCCGCAGTATTGGACCAGTCACTCTTACCTGGGAACTTTTGGGGTGAGTGTCCACTTATAGGCTAAAGCATGTCTTCGCGATACACTGTTATGACCCGCTTACTTTGATCAGTTACAGTGTCATTTGTTTGTTTTAATTAACAAATAAATGGTCACAATCCTCATATTTCACCGATATTTCTTTAACATTCAGCTTTGATTATCCGATAACATCTCACATGTTTTTCTCTCATCTTTTCCACTATCTTTAGGATGTCTCCTTATCGCGGCGACACTCAAGGGTCTGAATGGGTTGCTGCAATTACCCAACAACTAAGCATAGTACTCCAGAGGACCATTGAATTAGCTGTCGCCATGTCTCATCTCAATGATGAAACCACCCAAGAGGCACCAAAGAAGACAAAAGCCAAGCCTTCAAGAAAATCAAAGAAGCCTAAAGCTTCAAAGAATCTTACAGTGATTGCTCTAAATCAAGCTGGGACCTAACCAGGTGGCATCACCACCAGCTAAGAAACCATACAGAGGAAAAGCTCCTTTGTGCAACAAATGCAACCGTCATCATCCGAATCAAACACCATGTCTCAAATGTACCCACTATGGGCGATAGGGACATTTGGTCAATACATGCCGTTTTGCTATCCAAAACGAAACTGTTGCAAATCCAGCTGCTCAAGCACCATACCCACCTGGATCGTGCTACAACTGTGGCGAGATGGGTCATTTCAGGAACAATTGCCCAAAGCTTGTCAATGCAAATCCGACCTATGAATGAGCATTTGGCTGACCGGAAGATGATGCTGCTTTGAAACAACTATGATGTTATGTTTTATTTCTTTTGTTTTCCAAGAATTCTGAAACAATTTGGTTGGTTTATAAATAAATCGTTATTCACAATTTCGTAGTACAAAAACAAATGTGGTTACATATGTGTATGACATACCCCTACGATACCGACACGAAGGAACTATGTTTCTTGCAAGACAAACCACTCTTATAGTTCTCCCATTCATGTGATCGCTCGCGATCTCCACGAAAATCCTAAGTACTCATTTCCTTCTAAGAAACAAAGTACAAGGTACAAGGTACAAGTTACAACTCTGGACGAATACTCAAGGTACCACTTTAAATCCTTGTTTGGACATCTAAGGGTACTTTTCATAAGTCCTTTAATAGACTCATACGATATGTCTATGTACATGTCATTACATTCTGGTTTTCATAACAACATACATAGTATATGTTTTCAAAACATCCTTCATGATTTCAAAGACATTTCATATGGTAAAAAAACATTTTAACATAATATATTTACTTAATATACCAAGTGCATAATTTAAAAAAAAAACAATATTATCCATGTTTTCAAAAACCTTATACATGATTTCAAAACCATCTCACATGGTTTTAAAACATTTTATAAACATATTTACCTAATACACCTACCATATGATTTCAAAAGCATTACATAAGGTTTCAAAAACATTAAACACATTTCCAAAGAAACCCATGCATAGTTTCCAAGAACACTCTGCTCGTATGTTGACTTAATGTACATAGTACACGACCTCCAAATTCTGCTTCATATGTCGCCTTGGCATATCTAGCACCTTGACTTCATAAACATTTTACCTCATGTATTGACTTAAGCATATCTAGTACAAGGTTTCAAAACATCCCCCGC
This sequence comes from Helianthus annuus, assembly GCF_002127325.2. Lineage (NCBI taxonomy): Eukaryota > Viridiplantae > Streptophyta > Magnoliopsida > Asterales > Asteraceae > Helianthus > Helianthus annuus. Next base: position 136,587,070 of record NC_035441.2, read on the forward strand.
TACACGAATTTCAAAATCCTTATAGGATCTTCCTATCTTCATAATTTGATCCTTGTGGATGTTTAAAGCGCAAAATCGGAATCCTTAATTGAATTCTTTGCGTGCTTTAATACGTATATTAAGATTCAATAAGGACAAAACCGAGTTCCTATAAGATCTTCCTATCTTCATAGTTAGATTCTTGAGGATGTTTAAAGTATTAATTGAAGTCTATGGATTGGATTCATGGTGTACTTTAAATACGCGTGTACAAATCGATAACAAATTAACAAACAAATAAATAACAAGTTGATAACAAATTGATGACCAAGCTGAACAATTATGTGATTATGTGTTTTTGTGTGATACAAATGCTCGTTATCCAAATCCTCGTAGAATCTCCCATATCTTCATATGAGGGATTCATAGAAGGAAATCCAAAGGTACTACCTTAAATCCTTAATGGGCTTCTATGTAATAGTTAAGACCCTTGGATTTTAAAAAAGGTACTATACCAAAGTTAAAGAGACCCCTTGGGTGGTCTTGTTAAAAAGATTGATTCGTCAATCTGGTTAAAGATATCATGTGATGCTATTGTTGAAGAAACACTTTAATGGTATATTTAAAAAGATCATTTGTTGATCTAATTAAAAAGGACCCTATGGTAGTCTAGTCACAGTCATCACAGGTTTATTCGTTTAATTTTCTTCCCTTACACATTATAAAAATGTACTGTGCGGACCGTGCAAGGAATTACATAATTATGGATGCATACATAATTATGGAATTCAGTGCACAGAAACCACAACAAGTTTTGTCATGTGTAAGAACCTATAGTGATAAGAATAATGAAACGTGAACAATGTAATGAGGGTACAGTGGATACACCGATGGCGCTTCCTATATATATATATGTCCCTTATTATTTTGCAAGCATGACTTTATTTAAGTTACTAGAGGTTCTGGACTTTGACTGATGTTGTTATACTCTCCGACTCCAATTTCTAGCACACACAAGTTTCCTATAACAGTCCTCATAAGAAACATCCTTTCTATTCATTGTTCGAAACTCCAACTCCTTGTTAAATTCACACGCTTTTCATATTCTTCTACAAACAAGGACATCACTTCGACTATTACATGACACTCCTAAGGATTTTATAGACCCATATGTATAACTTAAACAAGAAACAAAAGCTATCTATAATCATTTCCGTTTCTGATGAAGCATTCACTGAGGAAAATGAACTATCCGTTCATTTTTCGCTTCTGAAGGATATCCATTGGGGAAGATAAAACACAAATCCTTATAAAATCCAGAGGTCATGATACCATTTTGGGTAGTCTTTGTTCGTCAAATAAAATCAGCACACACTTTGCCAATTCACAAAAACCTATCTGCTGACAAACTCGCCAAGATTTATGATTGATAAGATTCTGCCTCGACATGATGTTGGAGTTTCGAACAATGAATCATTGTATAAATCCACTATCTGTTAACATGTTGGTTAGCCGTATTCTGAAACACGGAAAAAAATCATTGGCTTATCAAATTATCTATCGAGCCGTGAAAAAGATTCAACAAAAGACAGAAACAAATCCACTATCTGTTTTACGTCAAGCAATACATGGAGTCACTCCGGGTATAGCAGTAAAAGCAAGAGTGTAGGTGGATCAACTCATCAAGTTCCCATTGAAATAGGATCCACACAAGGAAAAGCACTTGCCATTCGTTGGTTATTAGCGGCATCCCAAAAACGTCCGGGTCGAAATATGGCTTTCAAATTAAGTTCCGAATTAGTGGATGCTGCCAAAGGGAGTGGCGATGCCATACGCAAAAGGGAAGAGACTCATAGAATGGTAGAGGTAAATAGAGCTTTTGCACATTTTCGTTAATCCATGAAGATGATCTATACATCTCGATCGGAAAAGAATCAAGAGAAAAAAGAAAGAATCAGAATTGATCGATATATTTCTCGAAACAAACAAAAAGGAAACGAAAGATGAAACCTAAATCATGGATCAACTAAGCCCTCTCGGGGACTTTCTTAATAATAAGAAAGAAGAACCTCATGTAAATACCATGGAATAAGGTTTGATCCTATTCATGGAGATTCCATAAATATCCCATTCCAAAAATGGAAACAATTAGGATTTTTTTTAGAAATTGGATACACTTTTTAGCCAAGTTTTAAATTTATAAAACACGATATTTACTAACACTAAACACACATATAGGCAAGTGCACCCATCGTGAGCATAGTATAGTGTTGGTAAGATACCGAGGTCGTCCAAGGACACAAGAGCTTTTAATACCGGTTTATCCCCAACGTCTAATCAAATCATAAGTTAGAAAAAGGTTTTTAAACTAGAAAATAAAACTAACTAAAATGCTGAAAATAAAAATAAAAGTAAAAACAGATAGACAAGATGAATCACTTGGATCCGACTCGTGTGTAGTGTAACCTTTGATTATTTCCGCACTTTTGCACTTTTTAAGAGATTATCTTAGTTATTGTAGAAGGCCCCTCTTTTGAGGGTGACGTTACCCTCAACCCAGTAGTTTAAGTCAGCAAGGATACAATCCTAAAGGGTCGGATTATTGAAAGATAATTAATTAAATTATTAATGCATAATGTGGTAGGCCCCTCTTTTGAAGGTGACGTTACCCTCGGCTAAGTAGTCTGAGTCAGCGGGGATACAGTCCTAAGTAGCCGGGCTAAAGTTTTAATAGTAGTTTACTTATGAGGGGATCAAAGAGTTTGGACCCCCGCCATCCAATACCGGTGGGTATTGAAGGGGGTCCTACTAAATTTGATCCAGGTCCTTTGCAGGATCTATACACTGAACAATGGCAAGACTCTTACCAAACTGTTCCCTTAACCCCCGACCAGCTAGCCAACATATCTCCATATAGACCGTGGAGATATGAATGGTGAAAATCTTTTATTTTATATAGACAGTAAAATAATGCCAAGACACCACGGACAAACGATAAGGAAGAATCACCTTAAGAAACTAGTTATTAAAGTCATTAATACATAACCAAATAAAAAGTGTGAAAAAGATTAAAAAAAGTATTCTTCACCAAGTGATGTAAGAGACTTAGGCAAACATGTCCTTTGATTGTCAAGAACTCTTACGATCAATCTTGGATCCCGAGACGACTCACACACTCTATGATGGACAATGGATGATGGTGGTGGATGATGGTGTTGTGATGGCGGTGGGTGGTGGGTGAAGTGTGAGAGAGGTGGTGTGCCAAGGGATGGTTTGCAAATGAGCCAAGCACCCCTATTTATAGCCTGAACAGTAGCTCGGGCACGGCCCCATGTCCATCCTCCTTCTCTTTCTTCATTAATTGCAGTTTGTCTGCATTAGCTGACCACGCCCCTGTGTCCGCTGGGCACGACCCCGTGTGCAGAAGCGTATCTGTACTATCAAGATTTCCTAAGATTTTGCGAATCTTAGAGTTGACCACGGCCCCGTGTCCATTGGGCACGCCCCCGTGGTGGGTGATAGAAGCTTCTACAGGTTTGTTGTAACATTTGTGCTTATAATCATTATGAACAGTTTATGTTATTTTATCCCAATGATTGTTTGATTTTGTTTTACATTTTTCGTATTTTAACTTTTGTTCAAATTCAAACTCTACATCGCTTTCTGGAGAGTTATACGCTAACTGGTACTTAAACGTACTCAGTTTAACGCGACAAATACTCTGGAACATCAACATATACTCAACATACCCTAAATAACCTTTACATAACTTAGAAATAAGTTTTGAAGGCTTTGGTATGGCAAAAACAAGTTAATTCGCTTACAGGGACTAAACTTGACAAACTGCGAAAGTATGCCAATTCAAACTGTAACGAACATTCCGGAACATGTCCATAAGTTAAACATACCCTAAATATCCTTTACATAGCTTAGAAATAGGCTTGGAGGGGTTTGGTATGCTAAAACAAACTTTTGGATCATTTAGGGGCTAAAAGTGTCAAAAGTGCGCAAGTTTGCACTTTCGCACATAACTTACGTTCTGAATACATCCGGACATCCAAAAATTTATGTAAACATCCTAGTATTATGCCTTAGTGTTTGGAATGAGAAAAATCCATTCGTCGCGCAATTTGGATCGTCTTTCGCGCTTATGCGCATTCCGTCGTAATTAACCGAACATCGCGACCGTACGGCCAAACGAACCGACATCCGACATATTTTTGAGCACATTTTAGGTCCCCTTTACTTTAACTTCATTTTAGAGCTTTGAAATGAGATTAACGGGGCTTAAACGTGCCAAAAACGCATCAAATACCAAGTTGTAGCGCTGCAGGGACCAAAACTACAATTCTGCCAAACTAGGGCCTTACGGACCGTAAGCCATAAGCCATACGGTCCGTAAAGGGTCCCCAGATCAGCAGAATCAACATTTAATGCTGATTGGCTCTTCAAATCGCGAAAGGTCCAAATGCCTTTTCACCCAATGAAAGGCCAAGGGCCATATTCAGTGAATCTAATTAGCTAACACATGTACGCACAAGATCGTGGCACGATATTCGATAAAACGATCGTAACGGTTCCACTTTTCCTATAAATACCCCCCCCTTTTGTGTAAAAACCCACAAAATCAGATCTTAAGGCTCTAAGTTGGAACCATTGTTTCATACCTGAGCTATTTGATCTAGATTAGCACTCGGGGACCCTCCATAAGTCTTCTTTCGTTCTTTTATTCGCTTTTCGAGTCCAAAAGTCGACGTTTTGTTGACTTTCTGCATTGACCAGTTTATGGTCGATGCGAAGTTCATTAGAACTTCATAACGTGAGCGTGATCACGATGGTTATAGTCCGCAGTGACTATACCTACTGATCACCACGTTATCTAGGCTCAGTGACGAGTCGTAGTTTCGGCCAAAATGTGCATTTCTTGCATATTTTGTAACCAAACTACTCGTGGGCATCAAAGCCGTTTGTTTTGATGTCAAACCTGTTTTCAAACTTAGTTAAGCATGTTCTAACATGCTTAGCTCGTCACTTTTAGTCTAGTGCTTAAATAGGGTCGTAAGGTAAGCGATCTAAACCATCGCTTATACTTTCGAACCCGACCTATTTGGTCGATCATTAGGATCCGACCAAACACATTAGGTGACCATAGCTATAACCTTCCGAGGTTATACCTTGTGGTCACGATGTTAGGCGTTCCAGACGCGTTCTACGCGAACGACGCGTTAGGGTAGCCTAAGCTACCTAAACAAGTCGTAATGGACCGTAAGCACTTAGGTTAAGTTTCATTTTAGTATGTAGGCTTTGTTAAAATATATTACACGAGTCTCCATACTCGTTTGGTTTACGAACCCGCATACTATCCGATCCTTCCGATTTTGGTCCGGTATATTAACATAGCTACCTATTAGGTGCCGTTTGATATTCCGTGACCTAGCATTGTTTGGTTATTATACAAGAACTTCAAAGCAATCTCAGGTGAGTACATTGAACCCCTCTTTTACTGTTTTCCAAACTGTTTTGGGGTGAAACACATGTGCCTATCTGTTACTTTCATGCTTTCCATGTTTTCACATCATATGCCTGCTATGTTGTTAGTACATTATAGTACACGATTTCATTACAATTCATGCTACGTATGCCCATTGTGTGCGTACTTAGTACATTTGATTTACATTACATTTCTGTTGCATATGTTTACTCAGCATATGGACACATTGATTTACATTACATTTCTGTTGCATATGTTTACTCAGCATATGGACACATTGATTTACATGAACATTTCTGTTGCATATGTTTACTCAGCATATGGACACATTGATTTACATGAACATTTCTGCTTCGTATGTTTACTTAGCATACTTAGTACAATTGTTTACATCACATGCCTTCATTTTGTTATGACATTTGGTTTGTTTAACATGGGACAATACATTCATTAACATTAGCTACGCCGTTCGTTAGTAGGTAGTGGTACCATAGGAATTGACAACTCCCATTCCTGAAGTCCTGGGTTTGATAGGACTGGAAGGAGTGACCGAATTCGATATACATAACTTAGATGAACCTTTAATTTGTTTACGGGTTTATCGCCACAGTCTCAAGGCTTGGATGTATGCATAGTTTACAATACCGCATAAATGTTAATATCAATAGAGCATGCGTTTTTCCATAGAACATAACGTTGATTTAAACCACGTGTTACTTCAACGACTTGTTTTGTGCATTTTACATATGGTTTAAGTTGATACATTTCGCTTACCATACATGATACATTTTGGGATACACATTACATGGTTTACATTGAACATAAACATTTGACATGGTTTACACAATAACACTTGACATTTGGCTTATACATTAACATGTTTACATTGATGGTTTGGTTTGAGTAAGTGATTAAGTAACGAAGCGTGTGTAATATGATACAAGCATGGTGGATACGCCGCTGGTACTTCCTATATATAAGTGTTTGTATGGTATTACACATCGTAGCATTATTTGAATCATTTCATTTTGAGACATAGAACATTTTATACAGATAACACGCTTTTCACAAGACATTGATTTACAAACAACTTATCTTATTCAACTCATTTTACCTGGTTACTCATTTAACCTTGCACATATCTATACATATTATCTGATGTTATCGTTTTTCAAATGATTTACAAAGCAAGACAAATTACAAGGTTCATGACTGACTGTTATTAAAGCATTTCTTTAAACTCAAGTCATGAATCCCACTTTCACAAAACCTATGTATCTCACAGGCATTTTTATGCTGACGTACCTACTTTCACATGTGTTTTCAGGGGCTATTCCATAGGACGATGATCATGATTCTAAGGCAGACCTGTGCCTTAGAGCCTAAAAATGAAGATAGAACTAGTATAACTATGTATTGAATTCTGTACTTCCTTTTAAGACAATGTAATACCCGTGTTGGATAAATAAAAATGTAACTTTAATTTCCATGGTTGTATAACAATTAATTCTGTCCACAACACTCCCCGACGTTTTCCGCCGCGGTTGCATGTTACACGCGGTCGGGGTGTGACATTTGTCTTTTCTGCTGACACTTGGGCACGCCCCCGTGCTCACTGAGCACGGGGCGTGTTCAGCCTTCTGTTCTCTTGTTTTGCTTGGGAAGATGCTGTCGGGGGGTCGGGCATGCCACATTTGTTCCTATTCTTGTATTTATGTTAGATTTAGCTGCCTTTTTGCTTCTTTTGTTCATTTGAGCTCACTTAATCCTGAAAATACAAAAGGAAGACAAAAACACATTTTTTCCAACATTAGTACTAAAAAGGGTTAGTTTTATGCCTCAATTGATGTAATTTATATGTTGCATTTTGTGCACATCAAATACCCCCACACTTGAATCTTTGCTTGTCCTCAAGCAAAACTCTTTATAATGTGGCTTTTCACTTCCCAAATGGAATGGGTAGAAGAGAAGGTTTTTGGGCTTGTCATAGAGTGTCGGGATTTCCAAGATTCTTTATTAAGTTTTATTTTTATTTATTTACAATCCTATTCGTCATGATTTATTAAGAACATTACATAAGATAAATTACTTATTAGGGCATAACATGCCTTTTAAAATTCCATTTATATACAAGTTCACATACCTCACGGGGGATCACTCAACACTCAGCCGAAGATGTAGTTTTAGTGAATCACTCGAGAGCGGCATGGAACTTACTCCTACCATAAGCTTGCCAAGCAATCAATCCTCCTCCTTTTTAACTATACACCTTTGTAAATATCAAGAGGACTTTTGGGTGAAGGGTTAGGCTTGGGCTAAAGGTGGGTGGTTGGGTTAGTGGTTAGTAAAAGGGCGAAAAGCGTAATAAGCATCGGTTTTTGGAAGACTTTTATTTTTCATAGCTTTTTATTTTGATGAAGCATTTCTTTCAAACAAAGTTATTCTTGATAAACTTGTTTGTTTATTTCTTTAGGCTTCATCATCATATTTTTTTTCATAACCAAGTTATAAGAAAAACCAAGCTTTGTTACTAAAATAAAGGGTTTAAAATGAAAATAGGTTTAGGTGGGTAAAAAGGGTGTTTGGTTTGGGTTAAGAAATGAAAAGGTTTAGGCTCAAAGGGGTTAACTAGGGGGATTTTGGGTAGGTGGTAAAAAAAAAGAAAAATAATGGTGTAGAAATAAAAAGGGTTAGTCCTAATGCCTCCATCATTTACTTACTTGGGTTTACGTTGGTAAGGACCGAGAATGTATCGTCGTGGCAAGTTCTATAGTTGTAAGAACCAAGCGGCTATTCACACAAGAAACGAAAGATGAGCATTTAGTTTAAAGATATGTATTTGTATGCTCGATAAAGGCTCAAAACTCACTTTTTGTGGGAATGGGTTTTTATGTGATCAAGTATATATAATCAAATTTTAACTAAACTTGTCATGCCGTTTCATAATTTTCTTATGTTGGTTCTTTTTATCACGACGCTATTGGTTGTAATTTTGTAAAAATATAACCTTTTAGAATTTGAAATTCCCAAATTAAACCTAGACAACTAAAAAAATGAAAATTGTTGAAAAAATTTGGGGTGATTAGCGGTTCCAATAGAGTTTTGTGTAATGCTTGTTAATTAGGACTTGCAAGATTCAAAGTTTTAGCATCCCCCCCCCACACTTAAATTACACATTGTCCTCAATGTGTCCCAAAAATAAGTTTTTAGGTTGATTGAATGTGTAAAAAGGTGTGAAAAAGCAAAATTTATGTTACTAGGCGTCTGGACATGGCCCCGTGTTCAGATCGCCAGTAAAAAAAGTTTGTAAAAAGAAACAGAAGCTGGACATGGGGGCGTGTTCAGTGAGCACGCCCCGTGTCCAGTTACCTGAACTGGGCATTTTCTGTAGACTGTGCAGCACGGGGCCGTGTTGGGCGGGCACAGCCTGTGCTGAACTTGCTGTAATGGAGAAAAATTTGTTGGATGACTCTGTTTTTGTGCATGGGGTGCTGGTTCAAGTTCTCTTTGTTACTCTTCACCATCCCGAGCGTGTTTTATTCCTGAAAATTAAAACTAAACTAGAAAACATAAAAATTAATCTAAACTAAACTAAGGATAGTTCCGCGGAATGCCTCCGTGGTGCGCCACGTTTATAAGGGTTTTTGGCTAGACCCAAAGTCTGGTCATATGTTACCCAAGTGGGATGTTTTGTATCCCATGCTACACCGTCGGAGAGCATCATCCAAGCTTGAGTCGATGGCCTTCTTGTAGTTGACCGGGTCTTCGTCTTCTACTCTTTTTCCAACCCCAAACTTCACTTCCTCGTCCCTAAACTTCAATGTTAGTGTTCCGTCATTCATGTCTACCACTGTTTGCGCTGTGGCTAGAAATGGCCTCCCTAGTATGAGAGGAACTTCGGCGTCTTCTTCCATGTCTAGTATGACAAAGTCGGCCGGGAAGACGAAATTATCGACTTTGACCAATAGATTTTCAGTGACACCTTGTGGATATTTGACGGATCTGTCGGCAAGTTGTATGCTCATCTTTGTAGGGCTCGTTTTTCCTAGGCCGAGTCGTTTGAACATTGATGCGGGCATGAGGTTGATGCTAGCCCCAAGATCGGCTAGTGCATTGCGAATGGGGGATTCTCCAATTGAGCAAGGAATCGTGAAGCTTCCAGGATCAATCTTCTTTTGCGGGAGTTTGTTGAGTAGTAAGGCGGAGCATTCTTCGCCTAAGTTAACTAATTGCAATGATTCAATTTTCCTTTTATGAGTGAGGAAGTCCCTCATGAATTTTGAATATTTAGGCATTTGAGTTAGGACTTCGATAAATGGAATATTAACATGCAATTGTTTTAGTAAATTTTCGAACTTTGCGAATTGCTAATCGGTCTTTTGACGAATTAACCGCCCGGGGTATGGGACCGGAGGAGTCTTAGTAGGCTCTTGAATTGGTGGAGAAACCTTCTCTTGTTGCGGCGTGGGTGGAGCTGTGGATTGGCTTCTCTCAGTTGGTGGTGATGGAGCCTCTTCGGAACCCACGGTACGGTTTCTCAACGTTATGAGATGTACTTGCGCCTTTGGGTTGGTTTCGGTATTACTTGGTAACGCGCCTTGTGGTCTCTCGGAGAAATTTTGAGCTATTTGATTTAATTGTTTTTCAATGTTTTGTATACTAGCTTGTTGATTTCTAAAATTCGATTCCAATTGTTGAAATCAATCTGAGTTTTTCTTTTCGGTGTCGGAGATGAGGCGAGATACAGTATCTTCAAGCCTTTCTCGTCCACTTTGTTGTTGATAGAAATTTTGTGACTCGCTTCTTGGTTGTTGAAAGTTTGTTCGTTGGTTACTACTATTGACGGGTTCTCTCCAACCAAGGTTTGGGTGGTTACGCCATCCTTGGTTGTAAGCACCCATTGGAGGACCTGACGGCCTAGGTCTATTATGAATGTAGTTTACCGACTCTGTTTGATCATCCATTTCTTTCATACAACTCCAATTTTCATGTGGCCCACCACACCCTTCACAAGCCATGACCGAGGCCGTTTTTGTCATTTCTAGCTTTTTTATTTTCGAAGAAAGGGCCTAGATTTGGGCTTGTAAAGAAGTGCTTTCATCAACCTTATGGGCGCCCGGGGCAACAGTTTTATTGCCTCGGGGAGTGTGCCACTGAAAATTGGTTTGAGCAATTTCCTCAATTTGATTGTATATTTCATTTGGGCGACGATTACCTAAAAGTCCCCCGGAGCTAGAATCAAGTGTTTGTCTTGTGTGTGGTAACAACCCATTGTAGAAAGTGGATACTTGTTGCCACACCGCGAGACCGTGATGAGGACACTTTCTTAGTAGCTCCTTGAACCTTTCCCAAGTTTCATATAAGGATTCCCCATCTTCTTCTGAATATGTATTAATTTCAGTCATTAATTTAGCCGTTTTAGCAGGAAGGAAATATTTATATATAAACTTTTGGGCTAGTTCATCCCAGGTGTTTACCGAGCCAACTGGGAGGGCGTTGAGCCAAGCTTTAGCTCGGTCTTTTAGGGAAAATGGAAACATGCGAAGGTGGATGGCGT